>NW_007245941.1:186856-269080 GCF_000164805.1 Carlito syrichta
TGGAAGGATCGCCGGAACCCAGCAGGTTGAGGCTGCGGTGGCCGGGAGCGGCCACTACACTCCAGTCTGGGCGACAGAGTGAGACTCCAACTCAAAAAAAAAAACAACAAAAAAAAAACGACCTCTGAGTGGGGACAATCAGGTTACTGTGCTCAAAAGGTATGAAAAAGAATGCTCTCAATTTGGCTGCTATCAATTTGATATACATTTAGGTTTGCATGTTTCTGCTTTGTATTCAACTTTGGGATTTGCTTTCTTTTCCTTTATTTCACTTTATTTTAGGGTATGTAAAAGAATACATAAACTTAAAAAAAAATAAGCCCTCCCATCCTTATCCCTTCTTCTACCCAATTCCAACTAGCCTCCTTTGGACAACTGTCTTTGTTAGTTTCTGTTCATTTTCCTGTGTTTCTTCTTGCAAAAATAAACATAGATATAGACATTCTTATGTCTTTTTTTTTTATGCCAGAGTAATGTGCTTCATACACTGTTCTATGCTTTGTTTTTTTCACTTCAAATTGTAAGAAATAATAACGTTTTATCAAATGCTGTGATTTTGTTTTCAGTTTGTTGTTTGCCTTTTATTTTTGTACATGGCCTTAAAAAGAACAGGGAAGTCAAATTTGCATGTTGCTAATTTACCTGCCTCCTTCCGTAACAATCTCTTGCTTCTCGTGTTATATATATTTTCTTCTAGCATTTATGGTGTGTCTTTACATTTAAATACTTAACTGTTGGTATTTGTTTCTAGGTGTAGTCGTATCTAATTTTGTTCATTTTCCAAATTGATGGTCATTTGGAATGACCAGTCTTCTGCCAGCTGCCTCAAGGTGCCATATTTACTGCAGACTGAGCTCTTGTGAGGGCATGGATCTCTTTCTGGACTATACTCAGGTTTATCGATCTGTCCACACACGTTGCTGTATTTACTGCCCAGTCTCTACTGCAGAATCTTTCAATTCCTTCTGGACTATAGAATTAGGAGGTTGTATTTGTTTGGTGAGGGTCTAGCTCAAGGCAAATCACATAATCAAGCTATTCGGATGGTGTGTTCAGGTGACACCTCTGCCCATGCACCTTTTTCTTTTTTCTTTAGAGATGAAGTCTCGCTGTGTTGTCCAGGTTGGTCTTGAACTACTGGGCTCAAGCAATCCTCCCCCTGGCCTCTCAAAGTGCTGGGATTACAGGTGAGAATCTTCTTTTTTTTTTTTAGAGACAGGGTCTCACTCTGTCTTCCAGACTGGAGTGTGGTGACACAATCGTAGCTCACAGCAGCCTCAAATTCCTGGGCTCAAGCGATCCTCCTGCCTCAACCTCCCAGAGTGCTGGAATTATAGGCCTGAGCTACCACACCTGGCCCAGGTACTATTTTCAGTGCCGAGGAAACAAAGATGATGAAGGCAAGGTCCCCAAGGCCCTCAGAGGTGACCATTGCAGAGCTGGAGCTGAGTTTTGAAGGTCGAATAGAATTGTCTAGGCAGAAGAAGAAGGGTGATGGGGAACAGCATGTGGCAAACCAAGGGGGTATCGAGGAGGGCCAAGTTCGTGCACCTGGAACAAGGATGGGAGAGACAAGTGTCCCCAGCTTTGGCCTTGGGGAAGGAGGCATAGTCAGCTCTCCCTCTCCCAGTACTGGGCACCAGGGAGCCACTGAGGGCTTTATGGAAGCACAATGGCCTGGTTGGATCTGGCTTGGTAAGATGGGCTCAGGGAGAGGGTGGGGAGGCCGCTACTTAGAGGGATAGTGAAAGTCTGTCTGGGTGGTTTCCTCCAAGTCCCTCTGGACTCAGCTTCAGAACCAAGCACAACTCTGGTATGTTCCGTGGCCTCTCCCTCTCTCCTGTCCCTTCCCTGCTCTTCCAAGTGGCCTGAGGTCCTCCTTCCTCCTCTCCCTCCTTGTGCCTCCAAAAAGATCCAGGTTCAGTTCAGATGATGAGTCCACTTGCTCTGAGCTCACAGCTTCTCCTCTTCCTTGGCAGTGACCTTGACATGTGTCTTGGGATGAGGATATTGGGGTTGGGGGGAAGTACCTCCAGGCCCTTGGGACACGCGGGGGCATGAGGGAAAAGTTGTCCAACCCACAGTACTCCCTTGGTGGCTGCTCCCAGAGGCCCAGGAAACTCCCTGGGCGGGGGCAGAGACTAAGCTTGAGACTTGCCCAGGACTTGGGAAGAGACTGCTCTGGGCCTCTGAGTGGCTCTCAGAAGGAGTGGATAAGAGAGGCGGGTGCCACAGGGACCAGCTCCCAGGGAGGGGCTGGGTCTGGGAAGGGAAGGGTTCCCAATCCCATCTGTTGCTGCTGGAAATCCCAGAAGGCCTGGGACAGGTGAAGGGGTTATGTGCCCTGCCCGGATGCACCAGGCCCTGTGACTCACCACCCTGCCATGCGGTCTCTCAACTTGCCAGCTCAGGGCAGGAATCCCTGTGGGTGAGGAGCCCTTTCTGAGTCAGCATTTCCCCTCAAAGGGCCACTCATCATCTGGGACCACACAAGCCCAGTCCTGCCCTGGTTGCATCCCACTTGCTCTGTGGCCTCGGCCAGGTGGGCCCCTCACCCACTGTGTCTCTTTCCTCCTTTGTAAAATGAGGGGGATGTGCAACGGGCCTGGTACCCAGGACACCCTCAGTACACAGTGACAGCCTGGCCACACATTTCCTCCCTGCTCCTTTGTCTTGACAAAGATGAAGGACCCTGGACTTCTGGAAGGACTGGTGTGTGGGCCAGGGCGTATACATAAGACTCCCCTGATACTCAATCAGGAGACCCCCCCCACTTCTACTTCCCTGCCCAGGGTAAGCCCAGCTCACGCTGACCTGCACCCTCCCTTCAGGCCACTGGGTGACAGGAAGTCCACAGCAACCTTGGGCAAACGTCTTCCCCTCCGGCCTCAGTTTACTCATCTCCAAGACCAGAGTTAGACCCAGCAGCCTCAAAGTTCCCTCTAGGGTCCAAATTCTAGGATCCCTTTCTTTTTCTTCTTCATACAAATGGGATCAAGTAACACGCGGCCTTTTGTACCTGGTGTCTTCCACCATGTTCTCAAAGCCCAACCCTCTCATAGCAGTATCAGCACCTAATTTTTTTGTGGCTGAATAATATTCTATTGTGTGGACAGACCACAGTTGCTTATCCAGTCATCTGTGGATGGACATTTGGGGTGCTTCTGCTTTCTGGCTATTACGAATAGCACTGCCATAAACATTCAACCTACTGAGACACAGGGTGACTCTAGGTCTGCTCATTTGAGGGACTTCTAGGCTGTCTTCCGCCCCGGCTGTGCATTCTACATGATAGTCCAGTGTGAGCTCTCCATACTTTCATCCCTGCTAGAGTTCCCAGGGTTTAACAACAACAACAAAAAAAAAACCAAGCCACTGTAAAGAAGTTCCATCGTCCAGCCATGAAGTCTAATAATCATTCAGGTTTACCTGTCCATTCTGACCCTGGAGTTCCACCTTTGAACTCTGCCATGTGCCAGCTCTTTCCTCAGAAGAGGATCAGAGATGATGATGATCCCAGAAAGTCCCACAGCCCTTGCTTTCATCCTGGCCATAGCCTGCCAGGAAGGCACTGTTATCATTATTATTGTTATGATTTGAGTAGGGGTCTTAGTCACCCAGACTGGAGTATAGTGACGTGATCACGGCTCACCATAGCCTTGACATCCTGGGCTCAGGTGATCTTTCTGCCGCAGCTTCCCAAGTAGCTGGGATTACAAGGGTATGTGCAGCCATGCCTAGCTAATTTTGTGATTTTTTTTTTTGTAGAGTTGAGGATCTCACTATGTTGTCCAGACTAGTCTGTAACTCCTGGGTACAAGTGATTCTCCCACCTTGGCTTCTCAGTGTGCTGGGATTACAGGTGTCAGCCACCACATCTGGCCTATGTCATTATTATTATTTATTTATTTATTATTTTTATTTTTATGCCGATCTTTTAGACAAGAAAGTTGGTGGTCAGAGAGGTTATAAGTCTTGCTGATGTCAAACAGCCACATAGCCGCCAGCCTGGGATTTGAACCCAGGCAACCTGACTCCAGGGTCTGTACCTGTCATCATGCATCTGCACAGCCAGTGTCCCTTGTTCCTGAGCTGGTGGGGGCTGAGGCGTGGGTGGCACTCTCTGCCCTCTGGCATTGCATGGCTAGAAAGGTTTGCTCCTGCTTGGAAAACCTGGGGGTGGAGCTTCCATGCTGATGGTAAGAGGTCTCCTTCTTCTGACCCCAGAGGAGCAAAAGGGATAGGGTGGGGCCACACTGCCAGCCTCCTCCCAACCTCCCACCCAGTACCCCTTGCCTCAGCTGGCACAGATGCCAGTTCGTGCTGCCTAAGCCATCTGCCTGATTAACCAGCCCCAGGAAACCCTCAGAGCGTCCGAATGAGCTGATTACTCAAATGGCAGAGCCCCTCCTTCCTTGGCTCCCGTGCCTGCCTCCCCCTGGGGACCTGTCCTCAGCTAAAGGGCCTGGTAGGGAGGGGAGGAGCAGGGGGCACACTCCCACTCAGGGCTGGCCCAAGAGGGAGGTACTTCATCTCACTCCAGGACCAGGAGTCTCAGGATCACTGCCTGCCGGAGTCACATGCTCAGGCAAGGTTTGCAGGGGGAGGGGGGGTGCCTTTTTTGGGTTTTTTTTTTTAAGCCAGAGTTTCACTCTTGCCCAGCCTGGAGTGCAGTGGCATGATTATGGCTCACAGCACCCTTGACCTCCTGGGCTCAGGCCATCCTTCTGCCTCAGCCACCTGAGTAGCTAGGAACTTTGGCGTGTGCCACCACACCTGGATAATGTTGTGATTTTTGCGTGTGTGTGTGTGTGTGTGTATTTTCACTACGTTGCCCAGGCTGGTCTCAAACTTCTGGACTCAATAAATCCTCTTGTCTTGGTCTCCCAAATTGCTGGGATTACAGGTGTGAGCCAGTTCTGACATCCACCTACAGGTTTAACTTTTGGAGAACTGTCAAACTGTTTTTCCAGAGTGGTTGCTCTGTTTTCCACGAGGGTTCCGGGTCCTTCCGCATCATCACCAACATTTTTCTCCTGTCTTTTGTTTACAACCATCATTGTGTGTGTGAGGTGGCATCTCCCGGTGACTTTGATTGCGTGTCTCCTTGATGGCTAATACACTGAGTTCGTTTCCTGTGCTTCTTGGCCATTTGTTATATCTCTTTGGGGAGAAATGTCTATTCAGATGTGTTGCTCATTTTTTTTTTTTTTTTTTTTGAGTTGAGTCTCACTCTTGTTACCCAGGCTGTAGTGCAGTGGCATGCTCAGGGCCACCACAGCTTCGAACTGCTGGGCGTAGGCAATCCTTCTGCCTCAGCCTTCCAAGCAGCCAGAACTACAGGTGCATGCTACCACGCCTAGCTAGATTTTGTGATTTATTGTAGAGACGTGGTCTCATCCAGTTGCCCAGTCTGGTCTCAATGCCCCAGGCTCAGGCAATTCTCTCGCCTCGGCCTCCCAAAATGCTATGATTACAGGCTGAGCCACCATGCCCGGCCTGCTGTTCATTTTAAATTGAGTTGTTTTCTTCTTATTGAGTTGCAAGAGTTCTTTATATATTCTGGTATGAGCCTCAGGCAGGCATCTGATGTCTGTTGCCAGTGCAGGCCAAGACTTGAGAGTGGTAAGAACTCCCAGTGGGTCAGACCACTGAGGTAGTGCCTGCTGGGGCCAGAGGCCTGGGTTGGCCTGCTGGGGAGGGCTCAGAGGAGAAATTCAAAACTCCAGGAGCCTCTGGGTCCCTGCTGGCTTGGGATTATGGTCAGAGGGAAGGGGTTGTGAGACCATGGGGATTGGGGCTGTTCTTCTGACACCTGCCTGGGAGAATGGGAGTCTCCACCTTTGATCCCGGTCCTTCTCCTTTCCAGGGAGGGCCTCCCCAGAACCTTGGGCCTGTCTCTCTCAGAGCCTCCAAGACTGACCCCAGTGGGGCACTCCTCAGGGGCCTCAAACTGGCCTTGGGGGTTCATGCTCAAGAACAGAGTCCCAGGCTATGAGCTGTCAGATCTTCAGGCTCAGGGAGAAGGGATGTGTCTTCCCAGGGCTGCTGTCCACTCTGCCCACTCTAGGCCTGGGTCCTGTGGCCCTGTGGCCTGTGCTGGAGAGAATACCCCAGCAAAAGGGGTTTCTTGGGTCCCGAGCAGAGGAACTGAATTGGCTTTGGTGCCTGACATGGGTTGTCTGGGAGTGGCAAGAGGCTCCCTGAGTAAGAGAGGCAGTCCTTTCCCTAAGTGCTTCCTAGGTATGACTGAGTCAGAAGTCCAGGGTTCAAATCCCTTCCCTGGCCCTTGGTTGGTGACCCTGTTACCTCTCAGCACCTCTGTTTCCTTTTCTGCAAAACAGGATCCGTCTTGTGGCACTGGCTGTTGTCAAGAGAATCAGGGAGCCCGGTTGGCTGGGGCTGACCTGGTCATCACATGGTGACTCCTGCCCTGTGAGGCCCACCTGGGTGGCACCTCTTCCAGGTGGTCTGTGGGCATTTTCCTCTGGATTTCTGTGGGCCTGTGCATTACTGGGATCTCAGCACTGGTCACACCGGGCTGTACTTGTGGGCCTATCTCCCTGGCAGAACTGGAGGCTCCTTGGGGACAGGAATGTGCCACGGTCACATGTGTCCCCAGCTCCTCCTTGGAGATGGTCCAGAACAGGAGGCAGGAATTGAATGGCTGAATTAACAATCTCTCTTCCCACGGTGGTTCCCAGCTGGAGGATTCAGAAGACTGGGCACGGGGTCTCGGGATAGGTGGGCTTCATCCTGTCAGCACCAGGCTGGGTTCAGGCCAGTGAAGGAAGGTGTCCAGCTCTTTGCTTTGCTGTCCTGTGAGGGTAAGCTTGGGGTTTGTGCATGATGGATTTTCCTAGAACAAGGTCAGCCAGTGCTCCTCCCATCCTTACTGTCTCTCCATCCTGGCTTGTCACTGTCTCCCAGGTGAGGATGTCACCTCCCCCCAGTCCTGGGTGGCCCATGCCACCGCCTTGCCAGACTAGATTTCCAGTGAGGCTGTGCCACCCAGGGATCTGATGTCTCCCCTCTTTCATAAGAGAAACAATATCTGGTGGAAATGGGGCCAGCTCAGTGTGTGCATCTCAACACCTGGCTGTCCCTCTCCAAGAGCCACAGATGACCTCAGGTGGGTGACCTGACCAACTCAATGGATGTCATGGTATAATTTCTGGTCCAGTAAAGTTTGGGTTAGACATATGTTGGGTTAGACATATTAACTGCTAGCCCCATCACCCCCAACTTCATACCCTCCTGGAGCAAGATAAATGCTGTGGGACCTTCCCAAAGGGCAGTGTGGTAGCCGAGACTGTCCCCCAGGAGCTAAGCTCTGGCTTCCAGTCAAGCCTCAACAGTTGCTGAGTGACTTTCTGAGCCTCAACTTGTCACGTGTCCTGCTTTCTTGTGAAGATAGGAAGACACAGCATAGGCAAAGCATCCTAGGCAGTGCCTGACCTGCAGGAACTCCGTTGGTAAGGGAACCTCTGGGCTATCTTAAGCTTTCTTCCTGGGCCATGTGGCCTTCGGCGGCTTGCGGGGATGTGGAGGTGACAGTGGCAGGAGTGGGGCCACCTCCTTCTGGTGTGAGGTCCTAGGAGAGCTTCCTACCATGATTCGCTAAAGAGAGCCCTACATAGCTGCCAGATAAAAGGCAAGGCACCAGTTATTCAGATAAACAGAGAATCAATATTGCCTGGATCTATGGACCTTTCATTCCAGGCAAAGTCTCCCAGGGTATAGGCATACTTTTTGTTTTGTTTTGTTTTCTGAATCGTGGTCTCTGTCACCCAGCTGGAGTGCGGTTGCACCATTACCACTCATTACAGTCTCAACTTCCTGGGCTCAGATGATCCTCCTGCCTCAGCCTCCCAAGTAGCTGGGACTACAGGGACATGCCACCGTGCCCGGTTCATTTTTTAAATTTTTTGTAGAGACGAAGTCTTGCTATGTTGCCCAGGCTGGTCTCGAATCCCTGAGCTCAAGAGATCTTCCCTCCTTGGCCTCCCAAAGGGTTGGGATTGCAGGTGTGAGCCACTATGCCTGACCTGATGCATAATATTAATTTTTAAAAGTCACTTGTTGTTGATCTGAAATTCAGAGTTAACTAGATTAACTTAATTTAGCCCTGATTGGCCAGTCTTGGGCTGATTGACTAGGCCTGGGCAATTGTGTGGGAACTGGGATTGGTTTAAACCAGTCAGGTTCATCCTGGGCTTGGGGGCACTGGGGAGATCACCCTGGGTCCCCACAATCGAGAAGATGCCAGTGACGGTGTGTCCGTCTTCTGCCCACCCTGGGAGACTTTGTCTGGAATGAAAAGTCCATAGATCCAGGCAATATTGACTCTCTGTTCCTCTTTGTCCCTGTTTAAACAGGGAATGTGTTCATTTTGCAGATGGAGGGACTGAGAAGGGGATCCTTGGGGGACGGCGGCCGGCTTGCAGGTCCTAACACTGAGAGGCTGCTGAGACGCTCATTATGGAGCACACTGATTTGGCACCTCTTAGTTTCTTGGAGCCTGAGGTTTGTTTTTTTTTTTGAGTTGGGGCCCAGACTGGAGTGCAGTGGCCGCTCCCGGCCACCACAGCCTCGACCTGCTGGGTTCCATGATCCTTCCGCCTCGGCCTTCCAAGTAGCCGGAATTACAGGCACACACTACCATGCCCGGCTGATTTTTGTTATTTATTGTAGAGATGAGGTCTCCCCAAGTTGCCCAGGCGGGTCTTGAACCCGCCAGCTCAGGCAATCCACTCACCTCAGCCTCCCAAAGGCGCAGGATTACAGGCTGAGCCACCGAGCCTGGCAAATTTTTGATTAATTGTAGGGATGAGGTCTCACCAAGTTGCCCAGGCGGGTCTTGAACCCGTGGCTCAGGCAATCCACTCAGGGCTCAGGCAATTCACTCACCTCAGCCTCCCAAAGGCGTGGGATTACAGGCTGAGCCACCAAGCCCGGCAAGGAGCCTGAGATTTTGACAGGGCTGACATGGTACTGTCACTCTCACCCAGCAGAAGGGTGCAGACACCCAGAGCTTCTGTCCCAGAAGAGGGAGGGCATTGCGGGGCATTGTTGTGCTTTGTTGGGACCTAGGATGTGCTGGCAACTAAATCCCATTAGGGAAGTTCCCTCCTGCTTGCAGAAGAGGACTGTACTAGGGAAGTGGCCAGCTCAGGTGACTTGGCATCCAGGCCAGGGCTCCGAACTAAGGCTCCTGGCTTCTGATTCGGCTAGGGCTTTTTTCACTCCATAGCCCAGCTGAACTTGGGTTTTGAAGTCTCTTTCCAGGGAAGACATGGGATGGGGGAGATGAGGAGAGATGGAAGCAGGGGTTGGGGGTGGGAGGTGTGGGTCTCAGTTTTATAAAACTACACCCAGTGCTTACTGAACTTGGGGCCAAAGGAATGCACTGGAATTCCCCTCCCTTCCCCCTTTTAAAAATTTTTTATTTAATTTTAATTATTGTTTTTTTTTTTTTGAGGCAGAGTCTTATTCTGTCTCCCAGGCTGGAGTGCAGTGGCACAGTCACGACTCACCTGGGTTCAGGCAATCCTCCTGTCTCAGTCACACAAGTAGCTGGGACTATAGCTGTGCAGTCCCACACCTGGCTAATTTTTTGATTCTTTGAAGAGACCAGATCTCACTCTGTTCCCCAGGCTGGTCTCGAACTCCTGGGCTCAAGAGATTCTCCCACTTTGCTCGCCCGAAGTGCTGGGATTACAGGTGTTAGCCCTCATGCCCAGCTTTTCCCTCCTTTTTTGAAAGCCTGGAAAGGGGGCCCTCCTGGGTCTGAGGGCTGAGGGGAGAGAGCCCAAGACCCCTTCTCAGAAGCTAGACAGAATGAGGCACTTGTACTCTTGGTAAATTGTGCAAAGGTTCTAGGTAGTAGACAGGTGCACCAGGTTTTATTTTTGTCATTATTTATTTTCCATAAAGTTGTCGGAGGAAAAGTCTGGGCAGCCCCTAGACTGTGCTTTCTGCAGGTCTCCATGGAGTCTTTCATTCCCAGGGAGTTGTGAAGGTTTCTGCTGGAGTGGCCCCTTGAAGGAAGGCCAAGGGATGAGTGGTGGTGGAGGGGAACTGTGTGGATACACCGTCATCAAGGGACTGGGAGCCAGTGACAGAGTTTGGCACATGCAGCCCCTGTGGAAGCAGCTAGAAGCCACAGCCCACAGTTTCCTCCACCCTGGGCTTCCTGGCCACGGCTGCAGCCAAGCCCTGCTGATGAAGCAGGAAAGAGTGACTCCCAGCTGGCCTGCCTGGAGGTCAGACTGACTGTGAGTGGGGCCCCTGCCCGCCGCCTGGCCCCACCCTGCCCAGCCTTGGCCTGCAGCTCCCATGGCCCCTGGAGGTCCATTGCTGTGGCCCTCATGAGGCTCAGGGACCTGGAGCTTCTGGACTCTGGATCAGTGGGCTCCCTCTGCTGATGTCTGGGGACCTCTTTGGGCTGGAACTGCCTCGACATCCCTCTTCCCCTGGCTGCTTGTGTGGGCCTGGCCTGGCTCACTTGACCTCTTGGTGGGACCCTAGGGAGTGAGGGGTTGCAAGCTGACGCCCATTTCACAGCTGCCTCTAACGCAGCACAAAGCTCAGACTGCCAGGCTGGGACCCACAGCTCCACCACCTCCTTACTGAGTCTCTGAGACCTTGTATGGACTTAGCAAGCTGAAGTAGAATTGCACTTGGAGGAGGGCTCAGTATACAGGAGACGCTACATAGTGCATATTCCTGGTGTTGCTGTGGTTCAGCACCTGGGGTCCAAGCACTGTCCATCAGGGGATGACACGGACAGGGGATAGGGTGGTGGTCCCACCCACCCTTGGCTCCTTCCTCATTTTAGCCTTTGCCAAGCCTGGGTAATGGAGTGAAGTGTCCAGGAGCCCAAGAAATGGGCAGAGACATTTGAGTCAAGTGTGTCTTAAAGGAAGGTCATCTTGCCTGGGTAGTGAGGGTCATCCTTGTCAGTGCTTCACTCTGGAGTTCTGAGACACCTGTTCTAGGGGTCAGATCCCCAGGTAGAGGCCAGGAGAAAGGAGGAGGCCGTGGGAAAAGACTCCCTGAGGCCTATCCCATGGCTTTGGTGTGGCCATGAGGAGGTGGATTGCTGGGACATGTGAAGGCCTAGAGGCTGTCGCCTGCACTACACAGTGCCTCCTTCCTTTCTCTTTCTCTCTCTCTCTCTATTTTAAAATAGAAACAGGGTCTTGTTATGTTGTACAAGCTGGCCTCGAACTCCTGGGCTCAGACAATCCTCTCACCTCAGCCTCCCAAGTACTGGCATTACAAGCATGAGCCACTGTACCTGGCCAGGAATCTCCTCTTGATAACAGCCGAGCCCAACCCCCTCCAAGCCTCAGGAGCATGGCCAAGGGTGCGGATGTGTGCACTGCTGAAGGGGATCCAGTTTTAGAGGGCCATGGTGGAGTTCTCCTGGGTACTAGGGACTAATTCTTCCCAAGAAGAAGGAATAGAAAGTGGTCAGGGAAATTGCTAGGGAGGAAATGTTTGCCAAGTAGTTGGTTGTGGGTACAAATCAGAGGTGTCCTGGGAGGCGAGAACAGCTGGCGCAAAGGCCCTGGGGCATGAGAAAACTTGCAATGTCGGCCTACCTGGCAGCTTGAAGCCCATTACCCTGTTGTTCTTTACAGATGGGACAAGGTGGGGGGCATGGCTGACCCCACCCCCAGCTCAAGCCTGGAAGATCCCCAGTTTCTGTGGGAAGTGTCTGCTGTCTTTTTGTCTCTGAGGAATGGTATTATCTGGAGTATGAATAAGCCAAGACTGAGCCTCCAGTGCTTCCTGTTTGAGCCACAGGGTCGCTCCGCTGGGGTCTGAGGGGGAAGATCCTGCCCCCCAGAGGGCCGCCTCTGCCAGCAAAGCCATCCACACACCAGCCCCTGCTGACCCCTGGACAGACCTGCCTCTGCCCCTACTTCCCCCACAACCCCCACCCCACAGGGCTACACGGAAGCTACTCCTTGGCCTGCAGCTGGGGCTACAGCGTGAGGACTCCTGGCTTCTAGCTGATTCTTTTCTGTCCCATTCATCACAGCCCAGGGGGTTGAGGTCTTAAGCTTTTCTACAGCCAAAGCCATGGGGGTGGGGTGGGGAGAGTGTTCAAATCCCACCTGGACGCTGTGGCTCATGTCTGTAATCCCAGCACTTTAGGATACTAAGGCAGGAGGATTACTTGAGCCCAGGAGTTTGAGACCAGCATGCAACATACCAAGATCCCCATCTCTACAAAAAAAAAAAAAAATCAAAAAATTAGTCAGTCGTGGTGATGCAAGCCTATAGTTCTGGCTACTCTGGAGGCTGAGGTGGAAGACCGCCTGAGCCAGGAGGTTGAGGCTGTGGTGAATTATGATTGTGCCGCTGCATTCCAGCCTGGGCAACACAGTGAGACCCCAACAGGAAAAAAAATCCCAGCTGTGCCCTTGGTAGCCACATGACTTTGAGCGTGAGACCCTGGGGCTCGCTGAGCCCTGGGCTCCTGGTCTAATAACAGGGACAGGGCTGCCTACCCCCAAGTCTGTTGCAAATGTTAAAATAGGGAATGTTGCATGCAGTCTGCAGAGCTGGGCTCAGAAGGCAGGAAGCTGGCTCTGGGGTCCTGGCCTCCACTTTTGCACTGGGCCTCTGCAGGGAGACTGGTCTAGAATCTTGGGTCATGGCATGCAGGGCTCTGGCAGCTACTGTGAGCTAAGGGTCAGTGGGGATGCCTCTCAGCCAGGCCTGGCCCCAGGCTCAGGGTACCCAGAGGGAAGGACACAGGTGTGTCCTCACAGGGCATGTGGGCTGTTGAGGAGATGCAGGTCTCAGACATGACATGTCCTCGCCTCTCAGGTACCACTTTTTTCTCGCACATGAATATTTCTGGGATGTGGACATCTCCTGAACAGCATGCTTGTTTAATAGCATTGTTGGGACAGCAGGGGTGAAAATGGAGGGAGACCCTGGCTTTACAGAGGGAGCCTGAGAGTGAGGAATTTATTAACAAGATAATTTCAGGAAGCCAGACATTCTAGAAGGACATAAAATGAGGAGAAGGGGGAGAATGACCGGAAGGGGTCTTGGGGACACCCTCAGAGAGTTTGCCAGGAGGTCTTTCTAAGGAAGCGGGCTTCAAGCTGAGCCCTGGAGAGTGAGAATTTCTACAGGGCCCAAAGGAGTTCTTTCTACCAGGTGGAATGGTGGGATGGGGGAGTATCTGAGAGACTGATCTTGAGACAAAGTGGAAACAAGCATCCCCAACTAAGGGAACTGCCTGAACAAATGCCCTGGGGTAGAAAACAGGCTGTGGCCCAGCCTGACTGGGATGGCTTGAAGTTGGTGAAGCTGTCATTTTACAAGTGTTGGGATTTGCTGAAAGAAAACTCCTGCTCACACACGGACTCCAACCCTAGCCCTGGAGAGCTCTGGGATGCTCTTCTGCCAGGTGAGACTCTGAGGAAGATGGGTGTTGGGTAAAGTGTGAAACCACTAGCTGTGTCCAGGGTGTTCATTCCTGGAGGGCAAAGGAAGGGTCTGAGGGGCCTGGGAATAGCCAGAGACCGGGCCACCATGGCTGTACTTCATCTGAGGCCAAGGGGCAGAGATGACTACAGCCGAAATTCTTGTGACTTATGTGGCACTTAGATTTCTTTCTTTCTCATGTACGAGTCACAGCACAAACAAGAAAAAAAAAGATTACTTTTTCTTTTTTGTAATTGCAGTGTTTAGAAATTAAGACTTAAAAAATATCCAGATTTCTGACTTGGTTGAATAATAGAAAACCCTGGCAGTCTTGGACACTTGTTCCCCCATGACCAGTACCAGTTGGAGCTGTGATCTCCCATTGCCCACAGTCCCTGCTACTCCCTATTGTCTCCCACCGGCTCCCTTCACTCATTGGTCCCAGCCTGGTCCCTGTGTATGTGTGAGTTTCTGATCCTGCTGGGGGCTATGAGAAGCCATGGTAGGGTGGATATGGGGTAGAAATGTGAGGATGGACCATTGAGGCTGGGTCAGGGACTTGGAAGGGACAGATGTGCTGGAACACAGGGCACTGCAGTCACCCCATGCCTGGGTGTCACCAAGTTTTGACTCCAGGTAGTGGGCATGGGATGGAATGAGGGTGCAGCTCCTGCGAGGTGTCTCATGATGACTCCATGGACTTGCCCCCTGTCCCCAGGCCATCTCCATCCCCCACCTCCTGCCCCATCAGGCCCTTTCAGCTGACCCTCTGTCTCTGGGAAACCTTGTCGTGTCTGGCTCAGACTGTCCAAAACTGAACCTTAAAACTGGCCAGAAGGGTGTCATCGCTGTGATTAAATCCTTCCCCCCCATCCACCCCAGACCCTTCTCTGCTTGGGGAGCCTTTGTTCCTGGACCTGTGGGTGGCAGAAAGGCCTTGGTCCCCTTGCCTGAAAGCACCCTGTGTCCTTAGTCCTGACCCATTCCATCAAAGTCCTGGGTGACTCAGAGCCTGGGTAGACAGCATCTGTGGAAACCAAAGCGACTCAGAGGTTTGCAGGAGGAGCCTGCAGGGTCTGAGATGTGGTTGCCAGCCCTGGGTCTGTGCCAGCCCACGGTGGAGGGGAGCCAGAAATGGGAGCAGGAGTGGGGACAGGAGGGGGCTATCAGGGCAGGGGAGGCTCTGGGTCTTCTCCCAGTGCAGACATCCTGGCCCAGCACCCAGGACTGGAGAAGCTGCTTCTAGGTGATTCTAGTTGTTTCTAGTTGCTTCTGACTGCTGACTCTCCATGGAGCACTGCCCTTTTGTTCTTGTGGGGTGTGGCTGCCTTCTTTGTGAGGAAACAGTGCTTCAGGAAGGAAGGGAAGTCAGGAGTGACAGGGTCCAGCCAGCTCTCTCAGCCCCCTGGGTAGTAGGCCTGGCCAGATCCCACTGTGCAGAGGGCGAAACTGAGGCTCAGTCACATGGCAATGAGTGAGGTGGCATTGCTTCCCAGGTTGGAGGCCAGGAGTCCTCTCTACCACCCCGAAGCCCCTCTTGTGGCATTTGGCATTGAGCAGGCCAGTCACTGTTGAGGACTGACTGGGGGTTCCAGGCCTGGCCCACCTGTGATTTTCAGTCCCAGCTCATGAGTCTGACCAGCACTTTCTGGTGGGAGGAGTTGTCCCTGGGGACCTGGGAGTCGGTGGTAAAATACCTGGGTGCTTTCAGTCTCCATCTTCCATCAAGGGCTAGACTGGTAGCAGGTCTTCAAGCAGGAGCAGACAGACATTTTCTAGCCTGCATTTCTCTCCCAGCAAGTGTTCAGGCTATGAACATACTTTGTTTTTGAGACAGGGTCTTACTCTGTCACCCTTAGCTCACTGCAGCTTCGATCCCCTGGGCTCAGGTGATTCTCCTGGCTCAGCCTCCCCAGCACTTGGGACTCTCAGCATGCACCATCATGCCAAACTAATTTAACATTTTTTTGGTACAGACAAGTTCTCACTATATTGTCCAGGTTGGTCTTGAATTCCTGGTCTCTGGCAGTCCCCCTGCCTTGGTTTCTCAAAGTGCAGGGATTACAAGCATGTGGCCCTGCACCTGGCCTGTACATGCTTTAAGACTTCAAATGATAACATTTTCCGAGGGCCTTGAATTCAATGCTTTACCTGGAGGTTTGAATGGCAGCTTCTCAACCTAATGGCTGTAACTCTGGGCAAGTTTCTGTCTCTTTGTGCCAGGCGAGTTTCTAACCTGGCAAAGGGGAGTAGAAGCAGTGTCATATACTAAAGGATTTAATATGTGTACAGCCCTGAGTACAGGCCTGACATGGAGTCAGTGCTGAGCACAGCCAAGACCACTTCCTGTGACCTGCACAGCAACCTTGTAAGATATGTGTCGTCATTGGACCCATCATTGGGCCCATTTTCGAGTTGAGAAAACTGAAGCCCTGAGCAAGTAATTGACTTCCTATAAGGGCAAACCTTCATTTTATTTCATTTTATCTTATTTTATTTTTTAGACACAGGGTCTCAATCTGTTGCCCAGGCTGGAGTACAGTGGCTTAATCATAACTCACTGCAGCCTTGAACTTTTGGACTCAAGCGATGCCCCCACCTCAGTCTTCCGAGTAACTGGGACTATGGGCACGCTCCACCATGCTTGGCAAATTTTTTCATTTTTTGTAGAGGCGAGGTCTCACTATGTTGCCTGGCTGGTCAGGAACTCCTGGCCTCAAACAATCCTCCTTCCTCAGCCTCCCAAAGTACTGGGATTATAAGTGCAAGTCATTGTGGCTGGCCCGAGTCATTGTGGCTGGCCCAAGCCATAATTTTAAAATTCTGAGATGATAATGCCATTGAGGGCATTGGGCAGAGTGAACCAGTACTGCTGTCCCCCTCCCCATCAGGGACACTGAAGGCCCCCACCCCCAGCAGTGACATCTTCTCTGGCTTAGGGGCTGACTTTTCCCTAGTTCCCCAGATTGGAAACTGTACAGGGGTCCCCCGCTTCTTGGCAACCTTCCCCTCCCTATGACACTGCCCTATCAGGAGCCATGTTGGTCATCCCCCATCCCACCCAGTTCCCAGGGAGATCCCATAGCCCTGAACCCCTTTTGGCCCTGCCTTGTAGGTGACCTGCCACCCGTGTGACCTGGTGTGACCGGATTCCACAGGGGTGTCTGAGTGTTACCTTCTTCCTTGAGTGTACGTATGTGTGGTACACACAGTGTCTGCAGGGATTCCTGGGCTGAGCTCGAGTCAGCACTCCCGGCACAGCCTGCGCGGGCATCTGGGTGAATGTGAGTCTGCCAGTGTGTATCAGTCCGGTGAGTTTCACCTCTTCATTATGGAACATTTCAAAGTTGTACAGTGGAGAGAACCAAGTGGTGACTCCACATCCCCACCTTCGGCCTCAGAGCGGGAGTGTCTGCCAACCCCTTGTCTTATTACTTCCTCATGGGCTTCTCCCTGGCTTTTTCCCTTTTGGCTGGAGTATTTCTTTTTTCTTTCTTTTCTTTTCTTTAGTTTCTTTCTTTAGTTTCTTTCCTCCCTCCCTTCCTCTCTCTCTTTCTCTTTCTCTCTCTCTCTCTTTCTCTCTCTTTCTTTCTTGAGACAGTGTTTCACTCTGTCACCCAGGCTGGAGGTGCAGTGGCCCAATCATGGTTCACTGCAGCCTCAACCTCCTAGACTCGGGTGATCGTCCTGCCTCAGTCTTTTGAGTAGCTGGGATTATAGGAACACACCACCACACCTGGCTAATTTTTTAATTTTTTGTAGAATCTCACTATGTTGCTCAGGCTGCTCTCAAACTCTTGGGCTCAACAATCCTCCTGCCTCTGCCTCCCAAAGTACTGGAATTATAGGCGTGAATCACCATGCCTGGTGGTTGGAGCATTTCAAAGCAAATTGCTGACATCATACCAGCATATTGTTTTAAAAAATTTTTTAATTTTGAGATCATTATAGAGCCACAGGAAATTGCAAAGAGAGGACAGAAAGGTTATGTGTCCCCTTCACCTGGTTTCTCCCAGTGGTTATATTTCACATTATCTACAATGCCCAATGTCAAGTATCATAGTCTGGGCATGATGGCTCATGCCTCCCAGCACTTTGGGAGGCCAGTGTGGGATCACCTGAGCCCAGGAGTTGGAGACCAGCCTGGGCAACATAGCAAGATTCCATCTCTACAAAAACTTTTAAAAAATTAGTTGGGTGTGGTGACACATGCCTATAATCCCAGCTACTGGGGAAGCTGAGGCAAGAGGATCACTTGAGCCCAGGAGTTTGAGACCAGTCTGGCAACAGAGACAGATCCCATCTCTAAAAAAAATAAAAATATTAGCCAGGTCTGGTGGTATATACCTGTAGTTCCAGCTACACAAGAGGCTGAGGCAGGAGGATCACTTGAGCTCAGGATTTTGAGACCACCCTGGGCTACATAGCAAGACCCCATCTCTACAAAACACTAAAAAGTCATATTTCATTATGTATAATATCAAAACTCAGGGATTGGCTTTGGTAGAATGTGTGTGTATAGTTCTATCCCATTTTGTCACATGTGTGGATTCATATGACCACCACCACAATGAAGGACAGAACAACTCTATCACCACCAGGGTCCCATAGGGTCATACTCACTGTTCTGACCCACAACAGCCATTCACCTGGTCTCCATCTCTGTAACTTTGTCATTTGAGAATGTTCTAGAAATGGCATTATCTGGTACATGACCTTTGAGATTGGCTTTTCCCCCCACATAGCATAATGCCCCTGGGATCCATCCAAGCTCTAGTGAGTATTAGCAGCTCACCCTGTTTGATTGTGCGGCGGTATCCACGGTGTATACCTATCATAGTTGGCTAAACTTTCCATCTCTTGAGGGGACTGTTTCTGGTCTGGGGCTGTTATGAATCAAGCTGCTCCAGCTTTCCATGTGGACATCAGCTTTCATTTCTCTGGGATAAATGCCCAGGAGTGTGATTGTATAAATGTCTAGGTTTATGTTCAGTTTTTAGGAAACAGACAAACTCCTTTCCAGAGTGGTCGTTCAGGCGTGTTATTGTCCAGGGATACATCTGTTTACCAGGAGCCTGAGGGGCTGGCCCTGCGTGGGTCCTGGCAGCCTGTGCCCAGCTCACATCGTCAAGCTCTTACCACGTCCCAAGTGCTGTGCCAAGATTGTTTCTCTCACTGGATGTTTAAGCACCACTTGACAGAAGAAACTCAAGCTGGAGAGCTGACAACATGTCCGAGGCAGGCAAGTGGGAGCCCCAGGATTCAAGTCCTGCCCTGTCTGGCTCCAAAGTCTGTGGCGTTGATGCCCTACCTTGTTGGGCTGCAGAAATTGATGCTGAATGTCTGGGGGGACAGTGAGACATCCTACGGAACTTGGGGAGAGACCCTGGCAGGGGGAGCAGCAAGGCGGGAAGGAAGGGACCTGCCCAGGAGCCAGGTTGACCCTGAGTTTGCCCCAGCCCCTGCTCTCTTCATCACAAGTGGAGATGTCACTCTGCTGCCAGCTGGGTCCCTGTGGCCCTGATGGGTGGCCCTATCTTCCCTGGCACCTCAATCCTGCAGGGTAGGACCCCCTGCCTGGCCCCATCTCTATGTTAGCAACCCTGAGCCTCCCCCGTCATCTTGAGAAGTGGCAGATGACACAGAAAGCTTGTTCTGTGTTCCTCATCCTTTCATGCAGCATGCTCTCACCTTCTGCCTTTTTTGCCAAGCTCATATGTGTGCCTGTGACCGGCAGGACCGCCTGGCAGCTGGTGTTATAAAAGTCATGATCAGAGCCTAACCCAGCTCACAGAGAGCAGAGCTGGGATTCAAATCCATGTCCACCTGACCCCAAACCTGAGCATTTCTCAGACGAGCCAGTGACAAGGGTCTCCTGCCAATGCTGCTGGAGAGGGCTTGTTGTTCCTGTCTGGGATGGGGTAGCCTGAGCTTTGAGATGTCTGGACCTAGGCACTCGTTGTCTGGCTGCCTGGCTATGGATCCTTAGTGGTCCAGGTACCCTGCTCAGGGGCCACGTAGGAGCCCGGGGTACACCCCATGGGGTATACCCCATGGTGATGTCTCTGCTTTGGCCTGAGGGCCCAGGCCGGACTTTGTCTCACACCTTACCTTCCTAGCTGTGTGAACCCAGGCAGGTGACGTGAGCTCTCTGGGCCATCTCTTCCCCTCCATGTGAGAAAGTCATTCTTTTCCCTCCCAGGCAGGCCTGATCCTCCACACATTGCCCCCGGTGGCCAGAAGGGGTTTGTTTGGGCTGGCAGGTGGGGCCCCTGCACCCCTGTCCCTGGCCCTGGTCCCTACACACAGTGTGACCTGGAATAAGTTGCTTTAGCTCTGCCTCCTTTCCACTCAGCAAAGATGGCTCTGGTGACAGATGTGCAGAGCTGGCTGGGGAGACAGCCCCTGGTGAACTAGGAGGCACTGCACAAAAGTGAGGCTACTCTGTTCCATCACACCGCAAGCTCCAGGTTCTGCGTTTTTTATTTCTGAGGCTGCTTCTTTTTTGTGGCTCTGATTTTGTGTTTTAAAGTTTAGGGCTAGATGGGGTGGCTTGTGCCTGTAATCCCAGTACTTTGAGAGGCTGAGGTGGGAGGATTGCTTGAGATCAGGAGGTTAAGATCACCCTGGGCAATATAGCAAGACTCATTTCTTTTTTTTTTAAATTTATTTTTAATTTTTTTATTTTTATTTTTTTAAATTTATTTATTATTATGATGTTGTGGGGTACAGTTAAGGGTTAGGTATACAATTACATTTCATTCAGGCACCCTGTTGATATGAGGTGTTTCCCTGTTCCCAGACAGATATTTGCTACTGTTAATTCCATCTCCCTCCCCCCCATAGTTTCCCAGTACCGTCAGTCATTTTCTTATAGTATTGCATTGGATGTTCAAGGTCCATTATATG
The DNA here is from genome assembly GCF_000164805.1 of Carlito syrichta. Taxonomy (NCBI): domain Eukaryota; kingdom Metazoa; phylum Chordata; class Mammalia; order Primates; family Tarsiidae; genus Carlito; species Carlito syrichta. The sequence goes on from NW_007245941.1 coordinate 207,221, forward strand.
AGTGAGAACATGTGATACTCGGATCTTTGTTTCTGTGAGAGGTCACTCAGTATTATAGACTCTAGTTCCATCCAGGTTGCTGCGAAATTCATGATTTTGTTCTTTTTTATGGCTGCGTAGTATTCCATCGTGTTTATGTACCACATTTTTTTAATCCAGTCCTCTTTTGATGGGCAGCATGGTTGTTTCCAGGTTCTTGCTATTGTGAACAACGCTGTGATAAACATACATGTACAGGTATCTTTTTTACAGAGTGATTTGAGTTCTTCAGGATATATTCCCAGTAGGGGGATTGCGGGGTCATATGGGAGGTTGGTATTTAGAGCTTTTAGGAATCGCCACACTGCTTTCCACAGAGGTTGCACTAGTTTACACTCCCACCAACAGTGTAGAAGTGTTCCCTTTTTGCCACACCCTCTCCAGCAGCTGTTATTTTTTGAGTTGTTGATAATTGCCATTCTGACTGGAGTTAGGTGGTATCTCAGTGTGGTTTTGATTTGCATCTCCCTGATGATTAGTGAGGTTGAACATTTCTTCATGTGTTTGTTGGCTGCTCGGATGTCTTCCTTTGTGAAGTGTCTGGTCATATCTTTTGCCCATTTTGCAAGACTCATTTCTTAAAAATAATTTTTTTTTTAGTTAGAGTCTCATTCCATCACCCAGACTGTTCATTCATATCACCCATCCATTCATTCACCACATGCTCACGTGCCACACGCGCATGGCACCCCAGCGTTGACCTGCTGGGATCCAGCGATCCTTCTGCCTCAGTCTTCCAAGTAGCCAAAACTATAGGCATGCACTACCACGCCCGGCTAACTTTTGATTTATTGTAGGGATGAGGTCTCAACCAAGTTGCCCGTACTGGTCTTGAACCCACAGACTCAGGCAATCCACTTACCTCGGCTTTCCAAAGTGCTAGGATTACAGCTTGCGCCACCAAGCCAGGCCTCTAAAATAATTTAATTAAAAACTGGTAGTACATGACTATAGTCCCAGCTTCTCTGGAGACGGAGGTGGGATGATTGTTTGAGCCTGGGAGGTCGAAGCTGCAGTGAGCTATGATAGCACCATTGTACACCAGTCTGGGCAACAGAGTCACACACTGCCTCTTAAAAAAAAAAAAAGTCGTATACCGGGTGAGGTGGCTCAAGTCTATAATCCCAGCACTTTGGGAGGCTGAGGTGAGAGGATTGTCTGAGCCCACAGGTTCGAGACCAGCCTGGGGAGCTTCGCGAGACCTCATCTAAAAAAATTAGCTGGGCGTGGTAGTGCACGCCTGTGGTTCCAGCTCCTTGAAAGGCTGAGGCAGAAGGATCCCCTGAGCCCAGCAGGTCAATGCTGTGATGGCTGTGAGTGTGTCACTGCACTCCAGTCTGGGCAACGGAGTGAGACTCCACTCAAAAAAAAAAAAAAATCAAGCGAGTATATTTCTGATCAAATCACTATGTCAGCACAGCTGGGGGAGCAGGGAGCAGGAATTCTTCCTCTGTACTCTTGGTTTGGTTCGACAGTGTTTCCTTGGCTTCCTTGGTGTTCCAGTGCTGGAGACAGAGAGGGGAGCCAGGCATGGTGTCTGCCTTCGAGGGCCCACAGACCACTGGGAAGTCAGGAGTGACCACCCCATCATAATACCAGGTGGTTTACTGTCAATGAGGCAGGAAATCCCACCAGGCTGGGTCAGGTGGAGGAAGGCTGCTCAGGCAGAAGCCCAGGTGAGTTGCAAGAGATCAGGTAGGGGCAGAGAAGCGGAGGAGGATATTCCAGGCAGAAGGAACAGTGCAAATGCACGGAGAGAGGAGAGTGCTGCCACGTGTTCCAGGTGTGCCAATGGCCCAGATTCCCCTTCATGGTGGTCTTCCTGCTGGGTGTGAGGTTTACCTTAAGGCTGGGCTGCTTCTACCAGGCCCAGGAGGCACTTTGGACCAGTAAGGTGTCCTCCCCGTCCTTGGATTTCTCCAACACCATTCATCTGTCCATCCATCTTCTGTCCCTCCGTCATCTGTTCATCACGTATTAATTTATACATGTACCCATCCATGCATGCCTACGTTCATATATTCATGTATTCACCTGTTTATTCATATCACCCATCCATTCATTCACCCATCCATCCATCCATCTATTCATCCATTCATCATCTGCCTATTTACCCATATTCATCCATACATTCATCCATTTGTCCATTTGTCTGTTCATCTGTTCATCCATCTGCCTTTCTGTCTGTCCATCCTTCTGTCCATCCCTCCATTTACCCAGCCAGACACCTCCAGCAATACCTGCTTAGTGCTGACGACATGCCGTGTCTGCTGGGCAGAGCCTTCCCTGGGAGGTGCAGGGCAGGTGATGAACAGATGTGAACTGAGGTTGGCCCCACTCCCTGCCTGAGACGGGCACAGACTTGTTCCTGGAGTTCCTCCCAGTCCTAGGCTGCCTGGTCTTGTTAGGAGGGAGGCAGCCCTCACCTCTCAGCCTGGGAAACTATCCCTGACGTTCTGCTCTTAAGAGCATCATCCACCTCTCCCAGATGGAGGGTGAGGAAATCAAGCCAGACCACAGACGGCTAGGCTCTGACCAGCACAGGGGCTCCCACCTGCGCCAGCCCAGGGTGCTGCCCTCACTGCCTTTCTAGGGATGGATGGAACCCTGGACCTGCTCCATCACTGCTGACAATGTTCAGCTTCCTTGCCCACCCCAGGGTTTTGGGTTTCTAGACAAAACACCAAATGCCGTGCTACCCACTGAGCACCTTGCTAGCCCATTCCCAGCCGGCCTCTTGGGAAAGCCACGCTCTTGAGAAAGCCAAAGCCATTACTGACCTCACTGTGGGTCCCCTCTGGTGTCTCTGAACCAGGAGATCCCTGACCTGGGCTCCTATCTGTCCATTTAAACATGTGAAAACAGGCAGGGCATGGTGGTTTGTGCCTGCAATCCCAGCACTTTGGGAGGCTGGGGCAGGAGGATTGCTTGAGGTCAAGAGACCAGCCTAGGCAACATAGGGAGATCCCATCTCTACCAAAAAAAAAAATAAAGTTTAAAAAAATGAGCAGATATGGTGGTGTGCACCTATCCTCTCAGGTACTGGGAAGACTGAGGCAGGACAACCCCTTGAGCCCAGAACTTGACCTATGATCACACCAACTACACTCCAGCCTGGGTGACAGATCAGGATCTACAGAAAAGTTAAAAAAAAATTAAAAGATGGGAAAACACTCGCTGCTTCTCAGGTTCATGGGGGTGATCAGAACGAGGGCTCCAGGGTACAGATGGAGATGGCTGGGGGTCCACTCTGCAGGGACTGAGTGCCAGGGAGGACAAGGGCCACCTACTGGGGCCAAGAGGACCCAGCCAGCAACAGAGCAACAGTCTACCTGTGATGGAGAGAAGTGGGGCTAGGGAAAGACCGGGAGGCAGGACCTGGGTAAGCCTGGCCAGGAGAGAGAAGCCGGGCCCCTGGGTAAGTCCCTTCCTCCGCTTCTGTATGTGTGCCACCTGCCAGGCCCTCTCTCCCCGACATCTCTGGTCTGCACGCTCTCCCCTAAGACCACAGGGTATGGTGTGGTGGTGACATCACCTGATATGTTTGCAGTGGTCACTGGACTGGGGAGATGACATTCTGAGATGAATCTGGGCACGTGTGTCCAGGTGGGAGGTGAACTTGTATGACTTTCACAAACAGAAAAAAATTAAGCTGCACGCACCATGTGTTTCCTGGGCCTGCCATGACAGGCAACCACCAACGGGATGGTTTAAAACAGCAGAAGGGGTTCTCTCAGATCTCTGCAGGCCAGAGAACTGACATCAAGGTGTTGGCAGGGCCATCACTTATACTCACAGGTACCTGAGAATAATTCAACCTGTCTTTTTGGGGGACACAAGTCAGCTCACAGCATCATAGCAGCCTGATTTGGTTAAAAAGTACTCTGTGGCTAAGTTGTTTCTTGATTTGGGTGCTCATGACATGGGATGCATTTTTGTCCTCCCCCAATTTTCTTTTTTTTTGAGTTGGAGTCTCACTCTGTCACCCAGACTGGAGAGCAGTGGTATGCTCATGGTTTTCACAGCCTTGGCCTTCTGGGCTCAGACAGCCTTCCAAGTAGCTGGAACTACAGGTGTCTGCCACCAGTCTGGCTAACTTTTTGATTTACTGTAGAGATGAAGTCTTGCCATGCTATCCAGGCTGGTCTCAAACCCATGGGCTCAGGCAATTCTCTCACCTTCGCCTCCCAAAGTGCTGATGAGCCACCATGGCCGGCGTTGTCTCCAAAATTAATGAAGCTATTGGCTTATGATTCATACACTTTTCTGCACATATGTTAAAATTTAGTTAATATATTATAAAACATACATACACATGCAGAAAACAAAGACTGTCTGCCAATATACCACAGCGTTTATAAAGGCCTCCGGGGGGGGCTTATGAATTAATCTCATTTTCTCTCCATATGTGCCAAATTGTCTGCCATAAGTCATGATTGCATTAACTTCAACAAATAAAAAATACATGCATATCATAAAAGTAGTGCTGGGTGGCAGGCACAGTGGCTTACACCTATAGTCCCAGCACTTTGGAAAACTGAGGCAGGAGAGTCACTTGAGCCCAGGAGTTCAAGACCAGCCTGGGCAACTTAAAAAGACCTCTCTACAAAAAAAAAAAAAAAAAAATTAGCTAGGCATGGTGGTGTGTGCCTGTAGTCCAAGCTACGAGGGAGGCTGAGGTTGAGGCAGGAGGATCGCCTGAGCCGGTGAGGGAGGTCGAGGCTGTGGTGAGCAGTGCTGGTGCCACTGCACTCCAGCCTGGGTAGCAGTGAGATCCTGACTCAAAAAAAAAAAGTGCCGAGAGTGATGGCACCCTCACTCCCCAATCCATCCCTGTGCCCAGAGCTATTGTAATAGGAGCTGGGAATTCTTTCCGAATACATATTTTTAGTGCCATTACGTACTTCCTTCAAGCATCCTGCTAGTGATGTGTGGTCCCGATGATCTAAACACTCCTTCTGGAAATGATTTGTGTGACTCTGACAGTCATCTCACCTGTGTTCTCTTCTGGAGGGCGGTGGTAATTATAGGACTGACCTCATGGTGGCCAGGAGGTTTCAGAGGGATAACGCATGTGAAACCCCACTCACAGGGCTGTGGCACAGTAGACGAGCTGCCACAGTGCCCTGCTGATGAGCAAACACCCGGGGTGCAAGGCAGAGCCTCCAGTGCCCTTGTGCCACGGCACAGCTTGCTTGGGAAAGTCCCCAGTAAGTGATCTGCTCCCCATTTTACAGGTTCGTCCATGGGGGTCTCTCTCTATTGCCCAGGTTGGAGTGCAGTGGTGTGATATAGCTCACTGCAGCTTCCAGTTCCTGGGCTCAAACCATCCTCCTGCCTCAGCTTCTTGAGTAGCTGGGACTACAGCTATGCACCACCACACCTGGCTAATTTTATTTTTTTAGAGACAGGGTCCTGCTTTGTTGTTCAGGCTGGTCTCAAAATCCTGGGCTGAAACAATCCTCCTGCCTCGGCCTCCCAAAATACTGGGATTACAGGTGTGAGCCAGCATGCCCAGCCTGCCTTTTAGCCAGTCTTAGTGGTCTTTCCTGTCTTCTTTGCTTGTCTGGGCTGTGTACTATTTCACTGAGTGTGTTTAAGGCGATGTGCTGTCACGACTGTTGAGTGATCACAGGGAAGGCCCAGGGGAAGCTGCTGGAGGTGAGATAGTGGCAAGACTGGAGGAGATAGTTTGAGCGGCAAGGTGTCTTTCTGCCTCCTAGGCCATCCAGATCCCTCTTCATACCACATCCTCAGAGGCTGGACTTTAGCCAAATCTCCGCTCCCATCAAATACCCCAAGACTTTGGAATTTGGGCTGAGCTATGTTGGAAGCTGGTCTCCTTTGGCAATATCCGTCCAAATTACAAATGCAAAAACTCTGATCCAGCTGGTCAGCTGCCCAGCCATAATCCTGTAAATAGATAAACTAGCTCAAGACCTTATTTATGTTCAAGGTTATTCTTTGCAACATTGTAAAAGCGGAAGATTGAAAACAACCTAAACCCCCAGCTGCAGAGGCTGATCAAATAAGTAGCACAGGCAGTGTAACCGCATATGCCATGCAGCTAGGAAAAGCCAGAGAGCAGCCATTTCTAAGCTTTATTAGGTGAGAGAAGCCCAGTTCAAATACCTTTTTGGGCAAAACAGCAGGGGAGGGTAAGACTGTATATTTGTGTCAGCTTAGATTTGCATGAAGAAACTGGCTACTCCCTGAGTGACTAAATGTTACTTCTGGAGGTGAAACTTAGTGGTCACGGGACATAGGGAAGGGGACACAGATGGGTTCATTGCTTTTTGAGGGAAGCATGCAAATGTACAAAATTTTCAAAGTTTTACACTTAAAAAATGTGGCATCTTTAAAACAAAGTGTGTTTTAAATGTGGCAGCTTGGGCTTGAGTGCCACACTGTATCTTGCTTCAGCCTCTCTGCTGTGTGACCTTGTGTAAGTTACTCAGTCTCTCTCTTTCAGTTTCTCCATCGATGGAATGGGGGTAATATCAGTTCCAACCTTGGACTGCTTGGAGGATTGCATGAAATAAACCATGCCCAGTGGCTAGCCTGCAGTGGGCAAGCAGCAAGAGTGAGTTGGTGGTGGTGGTGGGCTTCCTGAAAGTAATGTTTGAAACAACTTGCAGGATATGAGCCCTTACTTGTCTGTCTGCTGGCTATGTCTTCCCTGTGCCTCATGGGCCCCGGCCTGATGAGAGGTATTCATTAAGCAGCAGTGGGGTCCCCTCCTCCTCCTCCTACACCTCCCCATCCCCTCGCTCAGTGCAGTGTGGGAGTCTCAAGTCCTGTGTGTTCCTCAGCTGGGCACGGGGGACCAGGAGGCTGCTTTAAAGCATGGGAGCATCTGTTCCCATGCATGAGCCATGTGTGAGGACACAGACTGGCAAGTCCCGTCAGAGCCAGCTCCTGCCTCCTGTCCTGCTTGCCCTTTGGCTCCATGTTCTGGAAACCAAATGTGAGGAGCTCAGCATGTAGCCTGTGGCATCACACCCAGCCCTTGAACTGCAGAAGGTCACCAGCAGGGAAGGGCACCTCCCGTTCAAGGTTAAGCAGTGAATAAACCCCGTGCTAGGCCATATAACGCCCGGCTCAGAGAATACCTCGCTTCCTGCCAAGCAAATGTTTTTTTCTAGAAGTTTCTACTTACCATGGCTTTGGGGGCTAGTCTCATTGAATAAATAACCTCTGTGCCTCATCCTGTTTACCTGTGAAATGGGGGCAGTAACCCTCCTGTTTCCTCCTGAGGACAGGATGAGGCTTGCAGCCTCTTTGGAGGGAATAGGGACCCAGGGACCTGCGATCTTGTGTGTGTGTCTGCCTTTACCCAGTGGAGCCATTTCTGAAATACAAGTCTACATAGACTCCATCACGTGATTGTGGGTTGGAGCATGTGTAATTGAAGCTTTGTATGAATTTGTTTCACTTCCGTTGAAGCCTCCATCCTGCCAGGCTGGTGGACAACCTCAGCCTCGGCTTTTCAGGGCTGGTGCCTCTCAAGTAGTTGATGCTGTAACCCACTGGCCCCGACAGGAACAAGGGATATGTGTGTGTGGGTTGGTGCAATGGGCCCCCTGAGACCTGGAGGCTGGGGCTGCCTGAGACAGGCTCCTGTAGGCAGGGCCATCATTTCTCCTGCTTGAGATCTCTCCCTCACCCCCTCAGCTGTCCTCCTCCTCCTGCTCTTCTCATTCAGTGTCATCTTTACCCTTTTGTTCCTAACGTGTTCCTGGCCCAAGCATAGTGTCCTGGCCTCAATTCCCTGAAGCCCCTAGGGGGTAGGACAGGAGCGGGCACACTTTTTTAAAAAGTACTAGGTAGTAAATGTCTCAGGCTTTGCAGGCTGTATGATCTCTGTCTCAAAGACCCAACCAAGGTGGTTAAAAGCAGCTACAGACAGGTCATAAACAAATGGGTGTGTCCCAATAAAACTTTATTTGTAAAAGTAGTACAACAAAGGAAACAATCAACAGAGGGAAAATGCAACCTTCAGAATGGGAGAAAATATTTACCACCATATGTCTAATAAGGGGTTAATATCCAAAATATGGGGGGGTGCCAAATAAATGTATACTTACTTTAAGACCTGTTATGTATGTATTACTTTTTGAAGTTGAATGGATTATGGTAACAGAGTGTAGTATGGCGTTTGCTCAACTGTACTTCTGCCATTTTCTTTGACAGTCCTGGCTGTCACACAGTGATGCTAGCATTCGTTTGATTAACACCATCTTTTGAGCGAACGTAATACTTAAAGTGTGTATACTTCTTTTGGCACCCCCAGATATCAAAAGAACTCCTACAATTGAAGAGCAAAACAAAACAAAACAAAATCAAAATGGGCTAAGGATCTGAACAGACATGTTTCCAAAGAAGACATATAAATGGCCAACCAGTATATAAAAAGGTTCTCAACATCACAAATTATTAGGGAAATGCAAATCAAGAACACAGTGAGATACCACATTATACCTGCTAGGATGGCTATTTAAAAAAAACGTTGGCAAGGATATGGAGAAAAATGAACCCTTGAGCACTCTTGGTGGAGATGTAAAATGATACAACCATGATGAAACACAATATGGAAGTTTCTCAAAAAAAATAAAAATACCACATCCAGCCTGGGCAACAGCGAGACCTCATCTCTACAAAAAATTTAAAAATCAGCCAGGTGTGGTGGCACATACTTGTAGTCCCAGCTACTCGGGAGGCTGAGGTGGAAAGGCTACCTGTGCCCAAGAGGTTGAGGCTGCAGTGAGCCATGATTGTGCCACTGCACTCCAGCTGGAGTAAGAGAGTGAGAACCATGACTCAAAAAACAACAGCAACAAAAAAAGTCTACTGCATGATCTAGAAATCCCATTTCTGGGTATGTATCCAAAAGAATTGAAATCAGGACCTCAAAGAGATATTTGCACTCATATGTTCACTGTAGCATTATTCACTATAGCCAAGATATAGAAACACTGCAAATGTTCATCAGTGAGGCCAGGCATGGGGCTCATGCCTATAATCCCAGCACTTTGGGAGGCCGAGGTGAGAGGATTGCCTGAGCCTACGAGTTCGAGATCAGCCTGGGCAACTTGGTGAGACACCCCCATCTCTACAATAAATCAAAAAATTAGCTGGTCGTGGTGGCATGTCCCTGTAGTTCCAGCTACTTGAAAGCTGAGGTGGAAGGATTGCCTGAGCCCAGCAGATCAAGGCTGCGGTAGCTGAGACCATGCCACTGCCCTCCAGCCTGGGTGACAGAGTGAGACTCCTACTCAAAAAAAAAAAAAAGTTCATAAATGGATGATGGGTAAAGAAAAGGTGGTATAACCCTCCAGTGGAATATTATTCAGTCTTAAAATGGAAGGATACTAGTCAACCCTACTCCCCATCAAAAATGTACTGGATAGGCCAGGCACAGTGGCTCACATCTATAATTCCAGCACTTTGGGAGGCAGAGGCAAGAGAATTGCCTGAGACCAGGAATTCAAGATCAGTCTGGGCAACTTGGCGAGACCTCTTCTCTACAATAAATCAAAAAATTAGCCAGGCATGGTGGCGTGCATCCGTGGCTCCAGCTTTTTGGAAGGTTGAGGCAGAAGGATTGCCTGAGCCCAGCAGGTCAAGGCTGGGTTGGCCGTGAGTGTGCCATTGCACTCCAGCCTGGGTGACAGAGTGAGACTCTGACTGAAAAAAGAAAAGAAAAGAAAGTGGACTGGGTAAAGAAAATGTGGTGTAGATACACAATGGAGTATAGTACAGCCACAGAGAAGAACAAAATCATGAACTTCGCAGCAAATTAGATGGAGTTGGAGACCATCATACTAAGTGCTCTATCACAGAAACAAATAACCGAATACCACATGTTCTCACTCATAAGTGGGACCTGAACATTAGTCACATTAGCACAAGGGAGGGATCTGCAGTCACTGGGCATTGCCAGGGGAGGGAGGGAGGTAACAACACAAAGGGCACCTAGTCTATACCAGGGGGAATGAGGGCCAGTCGGAGGCCCAAACTTTACCTGGATGCAGCCTACTTGTATAGTTAACCCTCACTTGTACTCAATATCTCTATATTAAAATAAAATTAATTAAAAAAAATAAAAGTGAGGAAATTCTGGCTGGGTGTGGTGGCTTACCGCCTGTAATCCCAACAATTTGGGAGGCGAAAGGGAGAGGAGTGCTAAAGCCCAGGAGTTCAAGACTAGCCTAGACAACATAACGAGACCTCGTCTCTACCAAAAATAATAAAATTAGCCAGGCGTGGTGGCACACATCTGTAGTCTCAGTGTTATCACCAAGTAAGTGAGAAGAAGTTTTGTCAGCAGGTTGAGTTTAATTAAGTATGAATTTATTAACACGCGGGTCAAGAGTAGGAACAAAAACTCTTGACAAATTTCAGTTTGTGACAAGTGTTTATAGGTACTTAGTGACCATAGCAACTATTAACTAATAACTTGGCAACTAAAATGGAAACTTTGATTGTTAGGGAGCTTTGATTAATTTTATGTCCTAGGTATAACCAGTATCCAGAAAGTTCCTGGAGTTCTGCCATTAAGATATAGTTTAAGGTAGTTATATAGAGACAGGGAAGAAGAATCATTATACAATGGAGTTACCTTGGTTAGGTCACTAACAGAATATAAGAACAAACTATGAAAATGTCAAAGCGTAACATTTGATTTCAGTTAACAAAGCATATAATCACATGGAACTTATGGCGAAGGAGTTTTGTAACGGTCAGCAGGCAACGGTCAGCATAACCTGTCCAAAGGAGACAAAACTGGGGGTCTGTGGTCATGGGAATGTTACTGTCATCACACGTAGGCATTGATTTTTAGGTCAGGCAGGTAACTAAGATGAAAGTTTTAAACAAAATGGAGTAAACTGGTTAATATTATTATTATTTTGCTAGCAATTTGATTTTATTAACTGATTTAGCTCATTTTATCAGCTACTCGAGAGGCTGAGTCTGGAGGATACCTTGAGCCTAGGGATTTGGGGCTTTGGTAAGCCATGATCATGCCACTGTACTCCAGCCTGGGTGACAGAGTGAGACCTCAACTCAAAAGAAAAAAAAAAAGGAAATTCTGACACATGCTACAACATGGATGAAACTTGAGGATGTTATGCAAAGTGAAATAAGTCAGACACAGAAGGACAAATACTGCACGAGTCCACTACATGCAGAATCTAACACAATCAGATTCATAAAAACAGAGGAGAATGGTGGTTGCAGGGACTGGGGGACAGGGAGATGGGAGTCGCCAGCCAAGAGGTGTAAAGTTTTAGTTATGTGAGATGTGTAAGTTCTAGAGATCTGCTGTGTAACATAGTGCCCATAGTTAACATATTGATTGGAACCCACTTAAAAATCTGTTAAGAGGGTAAATCTCAAACTAGTCCTCCTTCCCCCTCCTCCTCCCCTTCCTCCCTCCCTCTCCCCTTCCTCCTTCCCTTCTTCCCCCTCTTCCCCCTTCCCCTTTCCCTCCTCCCTTTCCCCTTCTCCTTCTTTCTTCGAGTTAGAGACTCACTCTGTGGCCCAGACTGGAGTATAGTGGCATGATCAAGGCTCACTGCAGCCTCAACCTCCTGGGCTCTGGTCCACCTCAGCCTCCCAAGTAGCTGGGACTACATGCATGCACACCCATACCCCAGTTAATTTTTGATTTTTGATTTTTGAGTTGGGGTCTCCCTCTGTCACCCAGACTGGAGGACAGTGGCATGGTCATGGCTCACTGCAGCCTCCACCTCCTGGGCTCTGGGGATCCTTCTACCTCAACCTCCCAAGTAGCTGGGACTACAGGCATGCAGCCCCATGCCCAGTTAATTTTTTATTTTTATTTTTGAGTTGGGGCCTACCTCTGTCACCCAGACTGGGGAGGCAGTGGCATGATCATGGCTCATTGAAGCCTCAACTTCCTGGGCTCCAGCGATCCTTCTGCCTCAGCCTCCCAAATAGCTGGAACTACAGGTGCACGCCACCATGCTGGGCCTAATTTATTATTGTTTATAGAGATTAGGTCTTACTGTACTGCAAGGTTGGTCTCTAACTCCTGGGCTCAAACAATCCTTCTGCCTCAGCCTCCCAAAGTGCTGGGATTACAGGCATGAGCCACCACATCCAGCCCCAAACTAATTGTTCTTACCAAAAAAAATTTTTTTAAAGTTTTAAAAGTCAGTGGCTCAGCCTGTAATCCCAGCACTTTGGGAGGCCGAGGCAGGTGGACTGCCTGAGCCCACAGGTTCGAGACCAACCTGGGCAACTTGGTGAGACCTCATCTCTAAAATACATAAAAAATTAGCCAGGCGTGGTAGCACATGCCTGTAGTTCTGGCTACTTGAAAGGCTGAGGCAGAAGGATCCCTGGAGCCCAGCAGGTCGACACTGGGGTGGCTGTGAGTATGCCACTGCACTCCGGCCTGGGCAACAGAGTGAGACTCCAACTCAAAAAAAAAGTCAGTGGCCTGGATTTGGCTCCTAGGCTATAGCGTGCTGACTCCTTGCCTAGGGCTTTAGAAGACAAAGCCACAAAAATGTTGGTGCCACCTACCTGCCTTGAACCTTTCCCTAGAGGCACTTGGCTGGAGCAGGCTCTTTTACTTAGAGAGAAGGAAAATGAGGCCAGGTGTGGTGGCTCACTCTTGAAATCCCAGCGCTTTATGAGGCTGGGGTGGGAGGATCGTTTGAGGTCAGGAGTTTGGGCAACATAATGAGACCCCATCTCTACAGAAAATATAAAAATAAAAAAACTGCCAATATGGTGGTGCATGGCCTTAGTCCCCGTTACTTGGGAGGCTAAGCCGAGAGGATCACTTGACCCCAGGAGTTGGAGGCCACAATGAGCTATGATCGCACCACTGAACTTCAGCCTGGGCAACAAGAAAGACCCTGTGTCAAAAGAAAAATAATAAATAAAAAAGTTAAAAATAAGTAAAGGAAATTGATAAAATGACTAAAGGATTAAAAAAGAAAATCAGCTTTTCAACCTTAAACACCAACTCGAGAATACTTTTGTAAGTCAAATATCACTCCCTAATTTACCTTTGGAGGGAAGATGCATTTTCCTACACTGATTTGCCTAAAGCTACCTGTACCTGATGTTCCCAGGGCCATAGAATCCTCAGAAACTCTTTCACCAACATCCGGAAATTCTCTGCGTCCCAAGCACTCTGGGAATGTGGCTAAGGCCTCTGTCTTTCTTGGGGGTTCGGCCATTCTGGGTTGGAGTCATGGTCCTGCCATTTCCTGCCTTTGTGACCTTGGACAAGATACCTTGCCTCTTTGAACCTCAGTTGCCTAATTTGTAAACTGGGAAAACTCACATCACCTGTGCTGCGGGTTGCCACAAGGCTCAAATGACTCAATGTTTGTAAGATTCTCAGCACTGGGGCCTGTTAGAGGTGGGAGTTCAAGGAGTGGGAATTGACCACCCAGTGTCATGCTCCAATTAATTGGGGCAACCGGTTAGAGCCACGGTCCCCAACTTTTTGCCCTCAGCGACCAGTTTTGTGGAAGACAGTTTTTCCATAGACTGGGGGAGAAGGGAGAGGGATGGTGGTTTAGGGATGATTCAAGCACATAACATTTTTTGTGCAATTTATTTCTATTATTATTACATTGTAGTATAATGAAATAATTATACAACTCACCATTTTTAAAAAAAAGAGGCACGGATGGAAGTGGTAAATAAAATAATAGATGGACCACGCATGGACTAAAATATGTGTTGGATTCTGACTTAAAGCCTGCCACCAGATGCAGCTGTGTAATTCAAGTACATCAACTTATTTGTTAGGGTTTTGATATGAGTCTGCAAGCAGTTGATTTATTATGGTCTCTGTGCAGTCAAACCTCACTGCTAATGTTAATTTGTATTTGCAGCTGTTCCCTGGCGCTAGCATCACTGCCTCAGCTCCACCTCAGATCTTCAGGCATGAAATTCTCTCTCTTTTTTTTTTAAGTTAAAGTCTCACTCTGTTGTCCAGGCTAGAATGCAGGGCACGCCCACAGCCACCACAGCCTTGACCTACTGGACTCAGGTGATCCCTCCACTTCAGCCTTCCAAGTAGTTGGGACTATAGGCATGCACCACCACATCCACCTAATTTTATTTGTTTGTTTGTTTGTCTGTTTATTGTAGAGTCAAAATCTCGAACCCGTGGGCCCAGGCAATCCACTCGCCTCTGCCTCCCAAAGTGCTGGGATTACAGGCGTGAGCTACTGCGCCCGGCCTGTATGAGATTCTCATAAGGAGCGTGCAACCTAGATCCCTTGCATGCGCAGTTCACAATAGGGTTCGCACTTCTTTGAGAAATGAAAGGAGCCGCTGATCTGACAGAAAGCAGAGCTCAAGCGGTAATGTAAGAGATGGGAAGCAGCTGTAAATACAGATGAAACTTCGCTCAGTTGCCTGCTGCTCACCTCCTGCTGTGCAACCCAGTTCCTAACAGGCCACAGACCAGTACTGGTCCATGGCCCGGGGGTTGGGAACCCATGGATTAGAGAGATGGTTAGATGGTAGAAGAAAGCCAGGCATGGTGGCACTCACCTGTAGTCCCAGCTACTCAGGAGTCCGAAGTGGATCGCTTGAGCCCAGAAGTTCAAGTCCAGCCTGGGCAGCATAGTGAGACCCTAGCTCTTAAAAAAAAAAGTGAAGCAACAAAACAAAACTCACCTACATCCATACACACAAACATACAAACAGGTTGCATAAAATAAGGGTTTTTTTGGTCTAGTTCTCCTTGCCAAAAGAGAGAGAGAGAGAGAGAGAGAGAGAGAGACAGGATTCATCAAGTTGAATTGTTCAGATCCTACTGACTTCTGTGTGTCCCTAGACTAGTGATGTCACTTCTCTGAACCTCAGTTTCTTCATCTGTGAAACAGGGATGATAAATATTACCAACTTTGCAAGGACTTCAGTGAGATGGTGCACAAGGCCTGGCACGCAGTAGGTGCTTAATAAACAGGGTGCCGCTTAGTGTTTATCTCTGCTAGTGACTTGTCTAGGTTTCCCCATCAACCAGGGAGCCAGTGTTGGTGGGAGAAGGGGGGTGCTCCATCCACTGGACCAGTCGGGGATTCAGCCTCCCATGAGGCATCTACAATGCCTTTCTGCACATGCCCAGGGCTCTGACACCAGTATCTGCGGGGTTTTTCCTCTCCATTGTTTCTGTAACTTCTGATTCTGGATGATGGTAAGGGCTTTCCACTATGATAACATGTGATGGATCTTTTAAGAACTGTTTTTGGTTTTAAAAAGTGAGTTTTGGCTAAAAGAAAACAATGAAGGAGGCCGGGTGTGGTGGTTCCTGCCTGTTATCCTGGCACTTTGGGAGGCCAAGGCAAGAAGATTGCCTGAGCCCAGGAGTTCGAGACCAGCCTGGGCAACTTGGCGAGCCCTCGTCTCTACAATAAATTAAAAAATTAGCCAGGTGTGGTGGTGCACACCTGTAGTTCCAGCTACTTGGAAGCTGAGGTGGAAGGATCGCCTGAACCCAGCAGGTTGAGGCTGCGATAATTGGCCTGCCGCTGCACTCCAGCCTAGGCAACAGAGTGAGACCCCAAACTTGAAAAAGAAAGAGTATAGGAGGAAAACTCAGACCAGCTCTAGGGTTGAATGGAGGCTGGAGTCCTAGAGCAGAGAGCCAGAAGCTTGGTGGGAAAGTTAGAACAGAGAGGTAGGAACCAAATATTTTGGGAGGTGCTTGAAGACCCACTGGTACTTAACATCTCTGGGCCTCAGTCTCCTCCCCTGCAAAACAGGGCAGGTGATAATTGTGCGATTCAGTGAGATCAAACAGGTGGAATGCTTGGCGTGTCATGACACCCATGAATTCATTTTTAGGACTGGGGTGAGGGAAGATAAATGCAGTATGGGGCCCTGCTTTGGGTCCTGGAACAGAAAAAGATCAGTGGTGGAAAAAAAGAGACTCTGAATCCATCTGAAGGGTAATTAGCCTTTGTGTGCCAAGGTTAGCACCTCCGTGTGGGCATGGCTAGGTGAGATGCCAGCGCTGGGAAGCTGGGTCAAGGGACACGGAAACTCTTTTTACTATTTTTGCAACTTTTCTGTGTATATTATTATTATTATTATTTTCTTGCAGTCATAGCAAAACACTCTTCTGTAAATCTAAAATTATCCCAAAATTAAAAGATATTTAGAAATATTCAAAGGGATGACAGCAAAGTGCCATAGTCATCAGGGATGGGGATGCTAAAACCAGCTTAGGTTTTTTTTCTTTTCTTTTTTGTGAATTGAAATTTCATTCTATCACCCAGGATGGAGTACGGTGGTACACTCACAGCCACCACAGTCTCGATCTGCTGGGCTCAGGCAATAATTCCACCTCAGCCTTCCAAGTAGCTAGAACTACAGTCATGCACCACCATGCCCAGCTAATTGTTTAATTTATTGTAGAGACGAGATCTCACCAGGTTGCTCAGGCTGATCTTGAACATTTGTGCTCAGGCAATCCTCTTGTCTCCACCTCCCAAAGTGCTGGTATTACAGGAATAAGCCACCGTACAGGCCCAGCTTAGGTTGAAGGAGGACTTCCTGGAGGAGAGGGAAGATTGGGTCTTGGAGAACGGGGCGCTCCTTTTGGAGGAAGGGAGCGTGGAGCCAAGTCCTTCCCCACCAAATTACATGTCACTCCTCAGAGAGCTCACCTAGCCTCCACTGGGTCCCCTTCATTGTCACACTCTCAGATGCTCCTATCCTGTCACTTCTTGAACTGATTACACCACAGAATCAGGGTGGCTTGGCGAGTGTGCCCTGAGCTCAGAAGAACCCTCGCTTGGTCACATGCTCTGTTGTGGCTGTTTTGACCTTCTTAATAATTTTTGAACAAGGAGACCTACATCTTCACTGTGCAGTGGGCCCCCAACACATTATGTGGCTCGTCCCTACCAGATGCCTGGGCTGGTGCCCTGCTGGACCACCGCATTGGGGTCTGATGACTACTGTCACACATTTCCACAAACCTAGAGGGTTAAAAAGACTTCCACTTAGCATCTTACAGTTCTGGAGGACAGAAGGCTCAAGTTGTTTGTAGAACTGGGCTCCTTCTGGAGGTGCAGGCGAGTCAGCTCCCCTTACCTTTCCAGCCTCAGAAGCCGCCTGCATCCCTTGGCTCATGGCCCCTTCCTCCACTCTCAAACCAGTGCAGCATCTTTCTGACTTCTCTGCTTCGGTCCTTACATCTCTCTCTGACTCTGACTCTCCTGCAGGGGACCTTGAGATTTTATTGGGCCCATTTGGGCCAGGCGCGGTGGCTCACACCTGTAATCCCAGCACTTTGGGAAGCAGAGGTGAGAGGATTGCTTGAGCTCAGAAGTTTGAGACCAACCTGGGCCACATGGCAAGAACTTGTCTCAATTTTTTTAAAAAATGGAAAGGAAAAAGAAAATTGGGCCCATTTGGATAATCCGGTATCATCTTTTCCTCCCCAAATCCCTAACTTAATCCCATCAGATGAGTCCGTTTTGCCATGGAAGGTCACATATTCACAGGTTCCTGGGGCTAGGGCATGGCATCTTTGGGGGGGGGGCACTATTCAGCCTGACACAGCCATGATGACTGGGAAGGCAGGGCCTTATCTTGCTCACCATGGGGCCCTCAGGTCTAGCACAGTGCCTGCTATGGATGCTCAATAAATGGTTGCTGAATTAATGAATGATGCCTTCTGCATGGTTAGAGCATTCAGTGTGAGAGCTAGGGAGAGCAGGAGACTGGCTTGGTCAGGGAAGTCACTTTTCTGGGCTCAAGCTCAACTTACTTGGGTGGGCAGCAGTTACCAAGAGGCTGGCCTTAAGAGATAGAAGCCCAGAGAAAGGTGGCCAGCTCCTGACCTTGGTGTCCCTTGGCCTTTTCAAGTCTGTCCAACTGGTGTTGAGTGTCCTTGGCTGCCAGGCTGTCACCTCCTCTCCCGCAGGGTCACCTCTTCTGCCTCTGAGGGTGTGGGGTGGGAGCAGTGAAGCAACCTGGGTATCGCAACATCTCACTCTGAGCTGTTGTGTCATCGCGGTGGGGACATGGCACTCCAGTGACCCAGAGGTCATGCCCTAAGCCCCTGGCCCCCTCCTCAGACCAGCTGCGGGGTGGCTCTTCTTTTGGTTGCAGTAAATTTTGAGCACCAACTGCATACAAGGCTGTGTGCCATTTCTGCGAAGAGGGTAGTGACAAGGCTGGGCCAGTCCCTGCACTCCCAAAGCTCAGCATCTCCTGGGGGGACACTCAGCATGTGAGTCGGAGGGAATGGCAAGGACACACTTAAGGAACCTTTCGGGGGTTCCAGAGTGCTGGGGAAAAGCTACCAGAAGACCGAGGGTTAGGGACTCTCCTAGGACAGGCCCATCCGGTCCTCCCTGAGAGGTTCCCATGTGAGCTGTGCCCTGAGCTGCCAGATATGCAGGCAACACAGGGAACCAAAGCTGAGGGTGGGACCAACCCAGGCAAAGCCCTGGTAACAAGGATGAGCAGAAGAGGAGGCCAAGGCCTTGTAGACCTGGAGGAGCTGGGCTTTGAGAGGAGGGGCCAGGGGAGCGTGATTTTTTTTTTTTTGAGACTAGATCTGGCTATGTTCTAGGCTCAAGCCACCCTCTTGCCTTAGCCTCCCGAGTAACTGAGACAACAAATGTGTGCCACCATGTCCAGCTATTTTTTTCTATATTTTGTAAAGACAGGGCTTCACTATGTTGCCCAGGCTGATCTCAAAATCCTGGGCTCAAGTGATCCTCCCACCTGGGACTTCCAAAATGCTGGGATTATAGGTATGAGCCATCACACCCAGCTGGGAGTGTTTTGTTTTGTTTTGTTTTGTCTTACTCTGTTGCCCAGGCTGGAGCACAGTGGCACACTCTTGGCCACCACAGCCTCTACCTGCTGAGCTCAGGTGCTCCTTCTTCCTCAGCCTTTCAAATAGCTGGAACCTGTGCCACCATACCCAGCTGATTTTTTTGATTTATTGTAGAGACGAGGTCTTGCTAAGTTGTCCAGGCTTATCTTGAACCCCTGGCCCCTCTCACCTCCACCTCCCAAAGTGCTCAGATTTCAGGTGTGAGCCACTGTGCCCGGCCTGATTTTTTTTTTTTTTGAAGGCTGGTTCTGGCAGCCAGGTGGAGGTGGCTGCCTTCCTCGGCCCTCCCCATGCCTCAGATGGCTCCTTTCCCTGTTCCCTCCGCTCCCAGGCACACTCTAGTTCTGTTTGACTCAACTGGTTTTCAATGAATTAAGAAATAAGCCAGGTGGGGCCCAAGTGGGGCAGGGAAAGTTGCCAGGAGGCTGTGTGGGTGAGGGGCGCCACCCCCACAGGCCCTCCAGGCCTGTGGGGCGTGACAGGAGAACCTCCCTCCCTCTCCATCTCCAGGGGAATGCTGGCACCAGGGAAATGTCACTCATTCATTCCAAGACAGAGACACTACCCCTAGCCAGGGTGAGGGATCAGGTCTCCTCCTCCCAGTGCCATTTGTCTGTCTCCTTAAAGGGCTGCATCAGGACATTGACCACCATAGGCTCCAGAGAAGGCTTCTTCCCCCTTCGCCCAGGGTGGACAGGGGACTAGGGGCCCTCTCCATGCCCCTAGGAGGCATCTGGGAATTCCCAGAGCAATGTCCCCTCCAGAGGGCCTCAGCTGTTCCTGCTCATCACCCCCAAAATAAACCTCCCAGGGAGGGTAAGGCTGGCCATACCCGGGCATGCAGGGAGCCAGATCAGAGGCCAGCACCAAGCTCTGCCCCAGGAGGAGACCCTGACTGAGGACCCAGAGAAAGGAGGACTGGGTGTTCCCAGGTCTCGGCTGACCAGCTAGCTAGGGGCCCTAGGCATAAAGCCCTTACCCAAGGTGGTCCCTCTGCATGGCTCTCTCTTGCCACATTGTTCTCTTGGGTCACTCTGTGACCACTGGCAAATAGTTATAGCTCTGTGACCTCCCTGAGTGCCCCAATGTCAAAGGGTTAGTGACCGTTATGGCCAGGGGCTCCAGAACGATGGTGGGCATTGCTGTGATTGGCACCCATACTGTCAAGGTCAAATGCTTCCAAGATGGCCCGTCCTCTCCTGAACCCTTTTGCTCAATTGGTATCTCCTTCTCCGGCCCTCCTCATGCCTCAGATCCCTCCTTTCCCTGTTCCCTCTGCTCCCAGGCATGATCCAGGTCTATTTAGCTCAGCTGGTCTTCAATGAATTAAGAAATGAGCCAGGTGTGGCGGCTCACTCCTGTGATCCCAGCACTTTGGGAAGCTGAGGTAGGAGGATCGCTTGAGGCCAGGAGTTGAAGACCAGCCTGGGCAACATAGTGAGACCCTGTCTCAGAAGAAGGAGGAGGGAGAGGAGGAGGAGGAGGAGAAAGCGGAAGAGCAGACCCTTCAATATATGCTCTGTGCAAGGGACTTTACTTCTGGCCCCTAGTTCTAGACTCTCCAAGAAGCCTTCACAGATAACCCTTTCTTTTTATTATTTATTTTATTTTAGGGTTATGTGAGGATTTGCTACATAGGTAACTTGTGTGCAAGTGAGGTTTGGGCTTCTAGCAAGCCTCTCTCCCTCTGGTATTGAGCCTGGTACCCAGCAAGTGACTGTGTGTTTTTGACCCTTCTCCTTCCCTCCCTTAGTGTCCAGTGTCAGTTGTTCCCGCCTTTGTCCTCATGTGACCAATGTTTAGGGTCCGCTTATGAGTGAGAACGTGCGGTATTCAGTTTTCTGTTTCTGTGATAGTTCACTTAGAATGATGGCCTCCAACTGCATTCATGTTGCCAAAGGAATGTGATTTTGTTCTTCTTTATGGCCGTGTAGTATTCCAGCATGTACAGTAAGTTCCCTACATACGAACCTTCAAGTTGTGAACTTTCAAAGATGTGAATGTGTGTTTGCTTGTCCAAACCCGTAAGTTAGTTCACGTGTCTGGTGTACATGATCTCGCAGGAGAATCTTTGCCCAGTGTTTGGTCATGATTTTCATGGATTTAAGAGGGTGGATGAGGAGTCCAGAGAGGTCTTCAGCAACTTAGTGACCCCTCAGTGAGAAGCTGGAGCTCGGTCTGCAAGACGACAACTCCTTGCTTGCAATACAAGGGGCTCACTCATGAGGGCCTGATGGAATTGGAGGCCAGGAGAAAGGACAGAGAGAGACAAGATGAAGAGGTAGCCAAAGAACTGAAGAGATTCTTGATGCAGGAAATAGCAAGGGGTTGTCCTTGTTTGAGGAGGCACTGTCAGAGTTTTTTGTTATTTTCTGCCTGTGTGTGTGTGTTGGAGTCTCACTCCGTCACCCAGGCTGGAGTGCTGTGGCACACTCACGGCCACCCCAGCGTCGACCTGCTGGGCTCCGGAGATTCTTCTGCCTCAGCCTTCCAAGTAGCCAGAACTACAGGTGCATGCTGTCATGCCTGGCTAATTTTTGGTTTATTATAGAGACAAGGTCTCGCCAAGTTGCCCGGGCGGGTCTCGAACCTGCAGGCTGAGGCAGTCCCCTTGCCTGGGCCTCCCAAAGTGCTGGGATTACAGGCTGAACCACCAAGCCCAGCCAGCAATGTCAGCTTTTGAGGCACAGGACCCCAATGTAGAACAGTACACGAAGGTTGCGGCAGCCATTCAGAAAGCCATCCAGTGCTGCTGGGTCATCTATGATGAGAAAAAAAGAGCTGCTACCCAGACATCACTGAAGCGTTTTTTCTAGAAGGTAGATAGAAGTGAATCCAGCCAGGAGCCAGAACCTCTGCCATCACCATCAGCTGTGAAATTGCAGCCTGTCCTCCATCTTCTGTGGCTGATGACCCTTCAGCTCTGCCATCTCCCACCTGTCTCTCCTCCAGTCAGTAACTCTTCTTGCCTATTCACTTGATGCCAGCCCCTGTATGTCAGCTGCTGGATTGTACTGTGCTATGGTACTTTTCAAGGTATTGTATATAAGATTAAAACTGTTTTCTTTATTTTTGTGTTTGTTTGTTTATGTATTATTTGTCTGAAAAGTATTATACACGTATATGACACAGCAATCCCCCTTCTGAGAGTATACCCGGAGGAACTCAAATCATTCTACAAAAAGGATGCCTACACATGCATGCTTATTGCAGCACTATTCACAATAGCAAAAACATAGGAACCAACTGTGCTGCCCATCGAAACTGAACTGGATTTAAAAATGTGGTACATAAACATAATGAACTATCACGCAGCTATAAAGAAGGACAAAATTATGGACTTTGCAGCAACTTGGGTGGATTTAGAGTCCATCATACTTAATGATCTATCACAGAAATAAAGAACTGAGTACCACATGTTCTTACTCATGTTCATGTGGGTCCTGAACATTTATCACAACATATAAGAGAGGGATTGGCAGTGGAGGGACACTGCTAGGGGTGTGCAGTGGGGGAGCGGGGGGGAGGCAACATCACTAAGGATACCTGACCCTAAACCAGGGGAGTGAGGACCAGTTGGGATCCCAAACTTCACTTGTACATAAACTCCTTATGTACCTAATACTGACTTGTGGCCCACATCTTTACAATAAGAAAAAACATATTACAGTACATAGCATATAACTGATTGTGTTAGTAGGATACTTAGACTAACTTTGTTTGACTTTTGAACAAATTGGTCTTACGTACACGCTCTCAGAATGGAACTTGTCTGTAAGGGATTTGCTATATATATATACCACATTTTTCTTATCCAGTCCACTTTCAATGGGCATCTGTGTTGGTTCCATGTTTTTCTATTGTGAATAGTGCTGCCATGAACATACATGTGCAGGTGTCTTTTTGGTAGAGCAATTTATGTTCCTCTGGGTATATTCCCAGAAGTGGGATTGCTGAGTCATATGGTAGTTCAATTTTTAGTTCTTTGAGAAAATACTGCTCTGCCTTCCACAAAGGTTGAACCAGCTTACGTTCCCACCATCAGGGTGGAAGCATTCCCTTTTCTCCACAGCCTCGTTGTTTTTTGACTTTTTAGTGATAGCCATCCTGACCTGTCTGAGGTGGATTCTTACTGTGGTTTTGATTTGCGTTTCTCTGATGATTAATGAAGCTGAACATTTTTTTGTGTGTGTTGGCTGCTTGGATACACAGATACCCCCTTCCAATGAACTGCTCCCTGCTCCAGATTCCTATAGGAACGTGTGCCTGGTGTTATACTGTAATTATTATTTATGAGTAGGAGTGGCCAAGTCTTTTTTCTTGTGTCTGTCTGTTCATCCAGTCAACATGCATTCACCATGGGCCTAGGGTGTGTTCATTGCTGGTCTGGGGCTGAGTGCCCAGCAGGGAGGATGTTGGACTTGAAAGCCCAGGTGTGGCTGTTGGTGGGGTGGTTATTGGCTATAGAAAGGAGTAAGGTATAACTCAGTGGGTGTGTGGCTGAGATGGGGTAGGAGAACACTGGAGCCGATGAAGATGGCAGGTGTGGAGGTGAGGGGAGAGAGATGGGCAGGTGCTCTTAGCACCAGTAGCAGTCCATTCTGGGCACAAAACTTCACCTGTCTCCTCTTGCTTAATCCTTGGAGGACAGGACGCACTCCTACTATGCTCATTTTACAAATGTGGAGACTGAGGTACAAACAGTTCTTGCAACTTGCTTGAGTCAGGCAGGTTGGAAAGTGGTGGACTTCTGTTTCTCTGTAAAATAAAAGGTGGGGTCTCTCCCGTGCCAGTGTGCCACAATACCTCCTGCTCCACGGTGCCACAGATGCCTGCGCCAGACCTTCTGGGGACCTTAAGAAGTTTTGTCCAGGGGGTTCTCTGACCACTCAGCTCTCTGAGGCAGGTTGCCTTCTCCATGCTGTCTCCTAATCTTGTTTGTGTCGCTGCTGGGTCCCCTGACTATCCCCTGGGCACTGGAAAAGGACACAGGTGACTTCATCATCAGTGATGTGCCCAGCTCTGGACCCAGCCATGGAACCAGCCTTATGTTGGGAAGTGAGCACCTCGTGACCTCTAGATCTAGGTCTTATCTTCAGTGTCCACCTGCATTCCTGGGTTCTTCCCACTTCTCCAGATCTTTCTCCCACTCCACAAGCTGCTCTCAGCTCCATAAGTAGGGCGCTGGGCTTTCTTTTTCCTCCCAGTAAGTGACACCATGCTGTTTTGGTTGGCCAGAGTGGGCATCCTGCCTGCTGCTGAGGTCATGAGGACCATGGTGGAGACAGCGGAATAAAGTCTAGGCCATCCAGGATCGTTCAATCACTCAATACATACTCATTTGGCAACACATTTTTGTTAAAAACGCAAACCAAAACTGTGTCCTTTGACCCAATACCCGCCCTTTGGGGAATCTCTCCTGTAGAAAGGAGGAGATAGGTCAGGGCAGCATTGCTGCTCGAGCGAAGGGCTGGAAACAGCCTAAACATCCCTCACTGGGGAAGGGGTAGATACTTTAAAACTCTTTGAGATTCATGGCCCATGGGGAATATTAGGAAGCTGCTCAAAAGAACGAGATTGGTCTCTGAGTGCTGTGCCAGCCTGGGAAGATGTATAAAGAATTAGCCCATTTCTGTAAAAGGAAACAAATCCCATAGATGCAGACGGTGACTGTGTGGAGAGAAAGGGATGGGAGGAAATGCCCAGTTGCCTCCTCCAAGGGAATGCTGGTGGGGACCGGGCTTGAGGTTTGCGAGGGAAAGGGACGGGAAAGAGATTTGGCTCTTCCTTTGTTCATGTCTCTGCTGTTTGGCTTGTTCCAAGGAACATATATTGCTTCCGTAGCTCAAAAGGAAACCCAATAAAACATATTTTTAGCCATTTCCTGAGCTGGACTTTGTGCTCATGGCAGCAACAGCTGCATTTGTCGAGTGTGTTCCTTGGGCCTGGAGCTGCTCGCGGCTCCTGTAGACCTTCTGTGAGCACTGGGGGTGGGTGCTTTGACACTCCAACTTTTTGCATAGGGAAACTGAGGCTCAGAGAGGTTAAATGACTTGCCTAAGGGGGCACAGCTGGCAGGTGTCGCAGCTGGTGCCTGGGGACGAGAAGGGGACAGTGGGGGTCTGATGTCACATTACTCCATTAGCACCACGGGACAAGGGGAGGCACGAGGGGTTGGTGATGTCCAATGGCCTCAGCTAGCGTTTGTGATGTCTGCCGGGACAGAGGCTCCTGCCCACAGCGGGAGGGGAATGACCAGCTGCTCACAGCTGACACTTAACTTGCCCCAGCCCCTTCCCATTCAGCTTTGTGTCTCTTGGCATGAATAGGTGTTTGTGTAGCCAGAGGAGACCAGCCACAGTACACAATCCCCTCCTTTCCTTGACCCTCCCCAGGGAGGAGCTTCGGCCATAAGACTTGATCAGAAGCATCATGGACCTGGCTTCCATCTCCCCCAACCCTGACAAGACCCCAGGGTCCTAGTACCTGGGATACCGCTGCAGAGTGCTGCACCTCTAGGTGGGCCGCTCCTGGCAGGGCAGCAAGATGGGCTCAACACTGGGGATGGTTGTCAAGTTCGACTTCTCTACAGAGCCTCAGCAAATGGTTTTGGATGTTTTCAGCCCTGAGGGGACTGGGGTCACACATGAGAACCACATCAGTGTTCTCCCCTCCTGCTGGGCAAAGCCAGAACCGGCTATGTCAAGATGACTGGAAACATCTAACTCTGGTTAGGAACCCTATGGGGAAATAAGGCTTTGTCCCTATTACAATAATCCATTTAACAGTATTTTGTGAGTACCTGCTACCCCCACATGTTGTAGATACTTCCAAGGGTATACGGAGGTGAACAAGAGTAAAATTTTTGCTTCAAGGGGCTTATGTTCTGGTCGGGGAGGCAAAACCACTGTGTGAACTGTGGAATGGGGAAGTTGGCATTTGAGTTGAGACATAATGATGACAGAAAGTCAACCCTGTGAGAGTCTGGAAGAAATGGTATTCCAGGCAGAAGGAACAGCATGTGCAAAGGCCCAGCGGCAGGAGCAAGCTTGGTGTGTTTGAGGAGCAGACGGGACACCAATGAGGGAGCAGAGTGAGCTATAAGAAAGTACCTGGGGTTGGTGTTGGAGATGTGTGGGTGGGGACAGAGGCATGTGGACCTTCAGTACAAGACAAAAACTTCAATGTTACTAGAATCACGATGGAGGCTCATTGAGTGTCGGAAGTGGAAGAATAACATGGTCTAGTTTACCATAAAATATCACTCTGGCTTCTAGACTGAGGCAGAATCAAGGTAAGGAGTTCACAGATTGTCCCATTGTCCAGGCAATAATAGGGGTAATGGAGGCAGAGAAACTTGGTTAATTCAGGATATTTTAGAGGTTGAATCAATAGGTTGGGTGTTGGGGTGTGGGAAAGAGAAAAACTTTGTGGATGGCCCCTGGGTTTTTGGTCTGAGCAGTTGAGTGCACAGTGGAGCCACTGACTGGGAGGGGAGCAGGTGTGGGAGCTGGGTGTCAGAAATCACACAGTCCAAGAGTCTGGTAACAGTAGGGCTGTAATGGGGAAGAGAGAGCCCTGAAAGTAGGAGAAAGATGTCAATAAACCACGCATTCGAGGGCTCCATGAACCTGAACTTACTTTCTCTTGCTTAAGCCAGGAACATATGACTCAGTGCTGACGGCAGCAGGTGCTGTTGGTGACCGAGACATGTCCCATCAACACGTCCTGCTTCCATGTCCCTGGCCTGGCTTTCAAAGGTGGCACCTGCACCAGGCCTGAGGACATCCTCTGGGCCCTGGAGCCCACCTCTGCCCTCTCACGCAACAGGAGAGAGTTCCGAGGTAGTGACACTCCCAGAAACAACCTTTGACCAGAGACTGGCATGCTCTGGAGTATAAATACCCCAGCTCCCCTGCCTCTTGAATGGGAACATTCTGGGGTGCATCTGCAGCACTGTCTCCTGAAGTTACTCAGTGAGACTGAGCCCCAGTTGCCCAAAGAAGGTGTGCTTCATGTCACACCCCTCTGGCTTCCTGCCTTGTCCCTCTTCCCTCACTCTCTACCCATGCCACCTCCATTCCCTTCCTGCATAAACCATTTCCGACAATCGAATCCTTGTCGCATGGTCTGCTTCTGGGGGAGACCAAGCTCACCCTTGATTCGTCTTTTCATCTTCTCAATCCTATCAATCCTTCTTTCAAATGCACCTGCAATCCCTGCATTTCTCAACTCTATAGCCACTGCCCTGGTCCAAGCTACCACCATCTCTGCCTTGGACAATTGCTGTGACATCTTTATTAACATCTCTCCTTCTGCTCTTGTCTTCTGACATAGTTTGGGTGTCTGTCCCCTTCCAATCTCATATTGAAATGTGATCTCCGGAGCTGGAGGTGAGTCCTGGTGGGAGGCTTTGGGTCATGGGGATGGATTCCTCTGAATGACTTGGTGCTGTTCTTGCAATAATGAATGACTTCCTGCTCTATGAGTCCACGTGAGAGCTGGTTGATAAAAGAGCCTAGTGCCTCCTTCTCCCTCTTGCTTCATTGCTCACCATGTGACATGCCATCTCCCTTTGCTTTCCACCATGAGTAAAATCTTCCTAGGGCCCCACCAGAAGCCAAGCAGATGCCAGCGCCATGAAGAATCATGAGCCAAATAAACCACTTTTCTTTTCTTTCTTTTTTTTTTTTGAGTTGGAGTCTCACTCTTGTCACCCAAGCTGACACCCTCAGGAGCCTCAGGTACTCTTTTAAAGCACTGCAGAGTGGACAGATACAACCCCCTTCAATCTGCTGTCCAGCTGGGCATGGTGGCTCATGCCTATAATCCCAGCACTTTGGGAGGCAAAGGCAAGAGAACTGCCTGGGTTCACAGGTTCAAGACAAGCCTGGGCAACATGGCAAAGCTTCATCTCTACAGTAAATCAAAAAATTAGCCAGGTGTGGTGTGTGCCTGTGGTTCCAGCTACTTGGAAGGCTGAGGCAGAAGGATCACCTAAGCAAAGCAGGTTGAGGCTGCGGTAGCCGTGAGCGAGCCACTGAACTCCAACCTGGGTGACAGAGTGAGACCCTGACTCAAAGAAAAAAAAATCTACTGTTCATAGAGCAGAGAAGTCTACTACAATCTAAACAAAACCATGCTAATCTTTGGGTCAAAACTTCTCACTGGGAGAAAATGGCCAACTTTCCCATAGCCTCTAAGGCTGGCATGATTGGCCAGGCCCATTATTCCTTCCATCTTTGTCTTCACCCGCTTTTTTTTCCTCACTCACTCTGCTCCAGTCATACCTAGAAACCCCACTCTCTGTTCTACCTCAGGATTTTTGCCCATGCAGCTCCTTTTACCTGGACTATTTTTCCTGTAAAATGTGTGTGTGTGTGTGTGTGTGTGTGTGTGTGTGTGTGTGTGTGTGTGTGTGTGTGTACCCAGCTGAAACATTGCCTGCTTGGAGACATCCTTCCCGATCACATCATCTCAAGTTATTCCACCTGTTATTTTCTGTCCTCAGTGTCTTCTGGTTTCTTTCACAATGCTCTTCACTATTTTTTTTTTTTGTTTTTTTGAGTCGGAGTCATTCTGTCATCCAGGCTAGAGTGCAGTGATACACTCACAGTCACTGCAGCCTCAACCTGCTGGGCTCAGGCGATCCTTCTGCTTCAGCCTTCCTAGTAGCTGGAACTACAGACATGAGTCAAAACACCTGGCTAATTTTATTTATTTATTGTAGAGACAAGTTCTCACCATGTTGCCCAGGCTGGTCTTGAACCTGTTGGGCTCAGGCAATCCTCTTGCCTCTGCCTCCCAAAGTGCTGGGATTACAGGGGTGAGCCACCATGCCCAGCCCATTCGTCACCATTTGTCATTGCTTTGTTATAGGTCTACTTTGGTCTGTCTTCTTCCCCAAATTTCAAGGTTCATAAGGTCAGACACCATGTCTGTTTCTCACTGCCATGTACCTGACACCTAATGTAGTAATAGTCACATGGTATGTGCACAGTAGCTGATTGTTGTATAAATGATTGTGCAGTAGCTTATTGTTGTCATGTCTTGGGAACCTACCTCCTGAGATAAGCTTCTCTTCATGTGAATGACCCAGGTGTTGGTGCTTCCGTTTTCTGAAGTTCCCCACACTCAGCGGCTGTGTCACAGTCCCTGCATCTGAGAGGCCCAGATTGTGGAAGGGGAAACCTGGGTTCGAATCCTGGCTTGCCCTCTTATAATGCATTTGTTAGCCTTTGCTATGTAACCAAAAAATCTCCCCAAAATATAGTGAGTTAAAACAATAATTTATTTTTTATGATTCTGTGGATCCATTGGTGGCTTTTCTGCTGACTCTATCTGTCTCCACTCATGACTCACAGTCAGCTGGAGGGTCACCTGGCTGGAAGGTCCAAGCTGACCTCCCTCACATGTGTGGCTGTGGGCTGGGTTGCCTCAGTTCTCCTTCACATGACCTCTTGCCTTCCAGTAGGTAAGACCAACTTCCTTACAGGACAGCTTTAGGTCAGCATTCCAAGTCAGCTTCTTGAAGCCTGTTCCTGAGACTCGTGCAACATTATTTCTGGCACATTCTATCCATCAAAGTAGGTCAAGAGGACAGCCTGAATTTAAGGGAGTGGAGAAATAGACTCCACCTCCTTGTGAGAGAAGCCACAGAGAATTTCTGGCCATATTTAGTCTACTACAGTAGGCTGTGAAGACTGTGGCCAGCAACTTGAACTTTTTGCATCTTTCTTCTTCTATGAACTGAGTCGTTTTGTGTCTATTTCATAGACTTGCTTTGTGAAGATTAAACAGATGATACATCCAAAGTGCTTAGCATGCTGCCTGCTCCTTAGAA
Organism: Carlito syrichta; assembly: GCF_000164805.1. Taxonomy (NCBI): domain Eukaryota; kingdom Metazoa; phylum Chordata; class Mammalia; order Primates; family Tarsiidae; genus Carlito; species Carlito syrichta. Next base: position 236,965 of record NW_007245941.1, read on the forward strand.
TAAGAAACACTGTTATTGCTGTTATTCATATTATTATGTAATTATAGTGGGAGTTTAGCAAATATTGGATGGGTGGATAGGTGGATGGGTGGGTAGCTGCATAGATGAATGGACAAATGGCTTTTGACAGTCAAACAACACGTAGTCTCACTGGATTATCTGTTAATAATAAGTCATTTAATGGGGTTTAGAATAAACAACAGTCTTTACTGCTGAGTTCAAACACCCTGATTTCTAGAGAGACCTGGCCTCTTGCTCAATTTACTTTTTCATTACCAGTATTTGTGTGGGAAAAGGGGTGATAAGATGAGGGTCAGGGAATTCTGCTGCAGGCTTTGTGTGCAAAAAGTTATGTACAAACTTGTTTGTGCTCTCTCTCTCTCACACACACACACACACACACACACACACACACACACACACACACATGCATGCACACCAGTCATTCCACAGCCTTGGTTAAATGTAATCAAACTCTAACAATGGTGACAGCCAAGCTTGTCTCTGGAGAGCTAAGCAGCAATATTAGTTTGCCGAAACATGCTCCTCCAGGAGCAAGCCGGGGTGTGGCTAGGTTGGGCAGCAGTGAAGGATGCCACTGCTAGCAGAATGCACTTCTCCCAGGTCCTGCTTCAGGGACCTGGCTACCCTCCTGGACTCAGAGCCTGTCCCTAGGGCTGCCATGGTGAAGGTGGAGGTGATCGTCTTGGGTAAGATGGCCTTTGAAAGCATTTGGCTCTGGGTTGGCCAGGTGAGTTGTGAGGGGGTGGGAACCATTGCTACCTGCTAGTGACATGTTTTCCTGCACCAGTCTGACATTGGGCATGAGAGAGGCAGGGAGAGGGAAGAGATGGGGAGGGAGTGGAGAGGTGTATTCATTTCCTGGGGCTGCCATAACAAGCTACTGCAAACCCCGTGGTATTACAACAGAAATTGATCTGCTCTCAGTTCTGGAGGCCAGAACTCTGGGATCAAGGTGTCAGCCCAGCCCTGATCCCATTGGAGACTCCAGGGAAGACCTTTCCCAGTTTCCAGTGGTTGTTGACAACCCTGGGTGGTTGCTGGTTTGTGCCTGTGTCACTGACATCTCTGCTTCCACCTTCACATGGCTTTCTTTGTGTGTCTCTTTGTCTTGTTCTCTTCTTATGAGGTCACTGGTCACCCGAATCCAGTATGACTCCATCTTAATTTGATTACAACTGCAAAGACCCTGTTTCCAATAAGGTCACATTCTGAGGTTCTTGTGGACATGAATTTTATGGGGACATGATTTCACACAGATACAAAAGATCAGGAAGGCAGGGATGAATGGTGGGCATGGGAGAGCATCCAGGGTGCAGACATGGGGGATTCTGTAATATAAACCAGAAAGCTGTGAGCAGCATTGCCTTTAGGCTCTGGCAGGGATGGCCCCATGATTGGGAAGGGGGCCCATACTGATCCTTCTCCAGCCAGGGCCCTCCCCCCAGGGCAAGGAGCTGTGGAGCCAGAGGAAGGTCCCCACTTGGTGCTCCCACACTCCTCACTTCTGGAACATGTCCTGGGGACCCTGGAGTCCCCTGCCCCTGGAACACTAAGCCTCACACCAAAGCCTGCCTAGCACCTTCCCTAGATCTGTCCCACTCAGGGTACACCAGCTCACCAACAGAGGTGTCCCTTGGCCTAAGGGGCAGAGGTTGGTGGGGCTGAGGACAGCACTTGGACTTTTGGGAAGGAGGGGTTCCTATCCATGTGTGCAGGGCTGCTGGAAGTACAGGATGGAGAGGGTAGGAAGAAAAGGGGGTGGTCTGTGGAACTCCGCGGGGCCTGGGAGAATCCAAAATTCAGGCCTGGCCTTTTCGGTCAGAGTAAAAATGTGTTTACCAAAGAGGAGGACAGTTATGTTTATTTACACAATGTATTAGCTTGATTGACAATTTTTCAGTATGTAAACATTCACACCAGCCTCTATTTCTACCCTTGCCCTGGGCTCTGCACACATTATGTGCTCTGACTCAAGTTGGAAGCATCTAGAAGCCTCTGGATTCAGAGCCTAGACTCACCCATGGTCCCATCACTCTCTGAATTATGTTGTGTGTGTTGAACTTGTTTGTTTATTTATTTTGGTCTCCCTCCCTAGAGTTCAAACTTCATGAGAACAGGGTCTTTTTTCTTCTCTTCTCATCTCATTCATGAGATTAACAATGGTCACTGCCTTATAGGGTTGTTGAGGGAGTGAAGGAGCTGATGGTTGTGAGGCACAGTGCCCAGGGCCTGGCATGCAGCAAGCACATTGTGAGTGTCCACCTTTGTTCCTCTCATCATCTCTGTCACCTCAATACAGGGAACAGCGCCTGGGAGACATTAGCAAATATTTGTGGAATAAATGACAACATGGCTGAGGATGATGAGAGCTGTGTCTCCCCAGCTCTTGGACTTGAAGAAGTTGTATCCAAAACCAGGTGAGACAAAAGGGTTGCATGATTCTCCAAGCATCGCCAGAGGCAAATGTATGATGTCACATCATAAAGCCCAACCTCCCTCAGCAAGACAGTGTGATCAGATTTACGTTTTGAGACAATTCCTCTGGATGCCACAGAGAGCTGGATTGAAAGGAGGTAAGTGTGGATACAGGAGAACTGGAGACAATTCTAGAAGGCTAAAGAAGAAGGGAGGGTAGCTTGGGCATGGTGGGAATGTGGACAGAGAGGTAAATTGCTTCCAGGGCCTTCGAGTAAGTCGATGGGCAGAACTTGGGCTGGGATGTGGGAGGGAAGGATCGAGAGGTGTCAGGAATGGTCCTGGTTTCTAGTTACCACCTCTAGACTAACAGATGGGGGACCCCAGTGGACAATCAGGTTTGTAAAAGAGGCTCTTAAATTCAGTTCTGGACAAGTTGAATCTGAGGGGCCAACAAAACATCCAAGCATTACACAGCCCAGGTTTGAATCCCTGAGCACATAGTGACGGTATTACCTGAGCAAGCCTCTCTCACTCCTCTGAACCTCAGTTTCCCCATCTGCAAGGTGGAGTGGCTTCACCAGATGATTGTGAGAACACTGTGTACCCACCTCAAAGTCAGGCTCTATGCAGAGAAAGTACATATCCATATTACTTAGTGCTCTGACAGGTAGAGACAACAGAGACACAGGAAAACTGGCTTAAGCAGAAAAATAATTTGCTATTTTTGTAATCATAAAATCCAGAGTGTAGCTCTGGCTTCCACTATGGCTGTATAGGGGCCTCAGAAATTGTTACAGAGCCTCCATCCTTATCTTTGGGGTCTTCATCTCTTTCTCAGTCATTTTCCAAGTGTGTTTTCTGTGGCCACCAGCTCAGCAAATGCAGTGGCAGTGATGCAGGGTCTTTTTCCTACAGTTCTGGGAGAAAAGGTCTCAAAAAAGATTCTGATTGGTCCAGCTTGGTCATGTGCCCATCCTAGAGCCAATCACTGTGGCCAGATCTAAGTCACGTGGTTTTCTGCTCCTGAAAGATGGCAGCTGACAAGCAAAACCAGCTGCCTAGCTGCTGTCCGTCATGTTCTCAATCAGTCCGATGGGCGTTTCCACATGGGAGGAGGTGAGGATGTAGTTTCTAGTGCACAGTAGGACCTTATTTCATGGTGGCAGTGGATCACTACGTGCCCTACATCTTTGTGTTTTTAAGTCTTTTTCAAATGTGGCCTTCACCTCCAACAATCTCAAGTTCAATGGCACCTCACCAAGCTTGGGAGGCATACGCGAAAGGTCGGTCCTGGAGGGTTTTGAGGCGCCGCTCCTGCCCTGGAGTGGTCAGTGAGGGGGTGAGGGGTTGCACTGTCTGCTTGGGGTCAGCCATAGTGGGAAGCTCTCGGCATCCCTGTCGTCGATCTTAACACGGCGACTCAGGGACTCCGGGAAATTCCAGGACCTCGGGGGAATTCCAGGACCTCTAGTGTCCCCCGCCAGCCAGCTCGAGAGAACAGGTTCTGCAGAGTTCAGCAAAGACCTTCGTGGTTCATAACGTCAGCAAGAACATCCCAAAACTTCCAGGCGAGCCGCGCTGTGGACGCTCCTTTCGACAACCCGGTTCTGATTGGAGCTGCCCGGGAAGCCAATTAGCAGCCACGCTGAGAAACCTGGAAATGTACAGCTTAGCAACGAGGAGCAATCTGGTAGGGTTCTGGAATTAATTTGAGGAAAGGGGAAGAAAAACACCGGGAAGGGAATTGGCAGCCAAGTCATCAGGCCACGCATTTTTATTATTACCTTTGCTGCCAAGACAAGTAATGAACATTTCGGCATTAATTACCAGCAGGGAGGGAACCAGCGAGATATCTTGTCTCAAACTCTAGGGGTGAGGTTTGCTTTGATTTGTTTGCGTAGGCTGCTGCCAGGGTAGGGATGGGAACACAGCGAAGAGAGTGTGGTCAGAACAATATTTAACCACCACACCAATGCTGGTTGGCACAGCTTCCTCCAGGAGCCTCTTGATCAGTCTTTTTCTGAAATCACCTTCCATCCTGTGACATCATGGATACCAGCCTGTCTGAAAAGAGAACTGGAGGGCCAGGTGGCCACAGGTTTCTGTGACATCAGATGGAGTCCCAGTCAGAGGTGACAGTGGTGTTTGGTGAGGTCATTCGATACTATTGAATTCTGTTCACGTGTCACCACTGATCAGGAGCTATAAAACAGAAGTGAACATCACAGGACTTCCCTTGTACCCCAACCTGTGGGCGGACAGTCTAGCCATGGGGAAGACTAGATGTTAATAATCAGTTAATTGTACAAGTAGCTAGGGGATTACAGTTGCACTGATGTCATGGAAGAAAAGGGTGAGATGCTAAAAAAAGGGCATGTGGGTGAGGAGGGCTAGAAGGCCTTTGGTTTTTCTGACTCTGGATTTCATAAAGGTGAGGTGAGCTGCATTGCAGAGGAAGTCTGGACCAGGGGGACAGGGGCAAGCCCACCAAAAGCCTCCCAGGCTGGCAAAGTTTAGAATCTGTCCTAAAGTGATGGGGAAAATCAGAATAACATTTAGTTTGCAAACCAGGGTATGGGGCATTTTGGTTTAGGATTCAGAAAGAGTACTCTGGCTGGAGGGAGGGGCAGAACAGGTGGGAGGGGTGCAAGAAAGGATGCTGGGCATGGACCACTTCAGAGGCTGCTGAGATGACATGTGGGCAGGACAGTACCTCCTGGGGACCACAGGCATGAAGCCCCAGCACTTCTGTGGGGTCCCATTGATGGCTGTCCTCAGCCAGCTCCATCCCAAAGCCTCATTTCCTGGAAGACTTTCTATTCAGAGACTTCATTGTCTGGGAGATGGAGTGACAGTGCTTCCCAGTCAGCCCAAGGCTTTCCTGGTTTTAGAATTTAAAGTTCCCAGTTCCACTTTTTTGCTACTGTGAATAGTGCTGCAATAAACATGAGTATGCCGGTATCTTTTGTGTAGAATGATTTGAGTTCCTCTGGGTATATAAGTGGTCAATGTACAGAAGAAGTTTGGGCCTCCCTTTGGTCCTCACTTTGCCCGGTTTGAGATCAGTTATTGATATTATGTGTCCCCCCCCCAGCCCCAGCAGTGTTCTGCTACTGCCAATCTCTTTCTTATAGTCTTAGGATAAATGTTCAAGGTCAGCTTATGTGTGAGAACATGTGGTACTCACTTCTTTGTTTGTGTGATAGAATCACTGAGTATGATAGACTCTATCTAAATCCATCCAAGTTGCTGCGAAGTCCGTAATTTTGTCCTTTATGGCTGCATCATATTCCATTATGTATATGTATCACATTTTTAAAATTCATATCTTTAAAATAAATAAATGAATAAATAAAGTTCCCAGTCTCAAGCAAACTGGGCATGTCACCCTACTCTGAAACAGGATGACATGGGGTGATAAGAATTGGCCTCCCTCACCACATGGGATTCACTGCCCAAGCAGCCAGAACACAGGCTTAGCCACTAAGTTGCTGTGTGACCTTGGTTCAGTTACTTGGCCTCTCTGGGCCACTGTTTCTTCATTTGCAAAATGAAGTCTGATCTGGAGAACTTTTCAGTCTCCTGGCAGCACTGATTTCCTGGCCCTGCTGCCATATTTCAAAGCTTACTTGATGCACAGAGGGCTGAGCACAGAAGACCAGGGCCCCATACACAGTGTGGCCTTGGGCAGAGTACGTTGCAGCTCCCACAGTACCTTCTTCCCACAGAATGGGAATGGCAGGACTTACTGCATGGAAATGTGAGCACTGAGTGAACGAAATTCTTCTGTGAGTCTATCTGCCACATATAGACACTCAGAGGTGGAAAATATGGGTATTTAATGGAAAGCATGACTGAGAGTTAAGGTATATCCTACGTACTAACTGTGGTTTTTTCAAAATTTAGGATGTAAACAACCACGAATAGCCAAAACAATCCTTAGCAAAAGAAACAAAGCAGGAGGTATCACACTTCCAGACTTCAAACTTTACTATAAGGCTACAATAATCAAAACAGCCTGGTATTGGCACAAGAACAGATATAGGACCAATGGAACAGGATAGAGATTCCAGAAGCAAAACCTTAATTTCTCAACCAATTCATCTTTGACACAGCCTCCAGCAACAACCACTGGGGAGAGGAGAACCTATTCAGTAAATGGTGCTGGGAAAACTGGCTGACCATATGCAGAAGATGTGGTCCCCTACCTAGCACCATACACAAAAATCAACTCTAAAAGGATCAAAGACCCAAATGTGAAACCTCAAACTATAAGAACCTTAGAAAATGCAGGAGACACCCTTATGGAAATTGGAACTGACAACCAATTCCTGATCAAAACCCCAAGTACCCATGCCATAAGAGATAAGATAGACAAGTGGGACCTCACCAAACTGACAAGCTTCTGCAAAGTCAAAGAAATCATCAAGAGAGCAGGGAGACAGCCCACAGAATGGGAAAAAATATTTGCCAACTGTATATCTGACAAAGGTCTAACATCCAGAATCCACAAGGAACTAAAATGTGCTGAAAGGGAAAAAACAAACAGCCCCATTAAAAAGTGAGCAAAAGACATGAATAGACATGTCTCAAAAGAAGATATACGGGCAGCCAACAGACACATGAAAAAGTGCTCAGCCTCACTAATCATCAGAGAAATGCAAATCAAAATCACATTGAGATACCACCTAACCCCAGTAAGAATGGCCATGATTAATAAAACAAACAACAGATGCTGGTGAGGATGCGGAGAAAAAGGAATGCTTCTACACTGCTGGTGAGAGTGCAACTTCTGAAAAAGTGTTGTGATTTCTGAAAGAACTAGACCTTCCTTGTGACCCAGTAATCCCCCTACTGGGAATATACCTGGAGGAACTCAAAGCATTCTACAAAAAAGATACCTACACACACATGTTTATTGCAGCACTATTCACAATAGCAAAAACATGGTACTAACCATGCTACCCAGTTGACACTGGACAGGATTTAAAAAAATGTGGTACATATACACAGTGGAATATTTTGCAGCAACTTGGATGGATTTAGAATCTATCGTATTCAATGATTCTATCACAGAAACAAATAACTGAGTACCACATGTTCTCACTCATAAGCGAACCCTGAACAATTACCATAATACCAGAAAGTGAGTGGCAGTATCAGGACACTGCCAGGCGAGAGAGGGGGAGGCACATAACATCAATAAGGGTAACTGATTTCAAACCAGGCAAGCAGGCAAAATGGGGACGAAAGGGAAGCTCAAACTTTATCTGTACAATGACCACTTGTATACCTAATCATGAATTGTACCCCACATCTTTAAAATAAAAAATAAAAAATTAGGATATGATTAAGCACCCTTATGTCTCCAATTTTCTTATGTGCATTTTATCACAGCACTTATACTCTGTTGCGATTGCTTCTCACTCCTGAGAGACCAATTCCATGAGGTGGATACTAGGTAGTTTTCTTTGCTGCTGTCCCTTCATAACAAAGATGTTATGTGACAGCTAACATTTGTAATCCCAGTACTTTGGGAGACCAAGGCAGGAGAATTACTTGAGGCTGAGAGTTTGAGACCAGTCTGAATAACAGCAAGAACCCCATCTTTACTAAAAAAAAAAAAAAAAAAAAGAAAGGTTGAGGTCACATTGTGCCCATTAAAAATATTTATTTATTTATTTGTTTGTTTATTTATTTATTTGAGTCGAGTCTCACTCTGTCATCTAGGCTGGAGTGCAGTGGCACAATCATGGCTCACTGTAGCTTCGACCGCCTGGGCTCAGGTAGTATTTCCTCCTCAGCCTCCCAAGTAGCTGGGACTACAGGCATGCACCAGCACACCCAGCTAATATTTTCTTCTTCTTTTTTTCTTTTGGTAGAGACAAGATCTCACTATGTTGCCCAGCTGGTCTCAAACTCCCAGGTTCAAGCAACCCTCCCTCCAAGGCCTCTCAAAGGGCTGGGATTATAGGCATGAGCCACGGTGCCTGGCTTGACCATTTTATAGATGAGAAAACCAAGGCTCTGGGAGGTTCAAGGTCCTGCGATTAAGTGGTGAAGTCAGAATTTGAACGTGGATCTGATTTAGGGTCCGTTCTCTCCACTCTTGACCTCTGCTTCCTCAGAGGGCACACTGGGAGCAAGAGTGATGGAGAAGGGTGAGGAAGGTAGCCCTGGTGAGGGTGTCCCCTGTGCAAATTCATCTAGGGAGTTCTCCCAAGGGGTCAGCTATGTGGGCCTGGCACAACGCTGGCACTTCCCCACCATGCCCAGTGGTTGCCATGGAGATGCAAGTGAGATGTGTGCAAATTGATCCCAAGCCTGCTACCCAGACTTTTCCCAGAGGTGCCAGCAGAACACCCATCAACCACATCAACCCAGTACCCTGAGAGAAAGGCTGGTCTTTTTTACTCCTTTCCCTAAAGGCTGATCTTTCCTTCTTTTTCTCTTTTTATTGTGAAAAGCTTCAAGCACATATACGAATTGAGACTGGGTACAGTGAGCACCAACTCCAGCCATCACCAACTCAGCTAATCTTGTTGCATCCACATCCCTTTCCCTCTCCTTCATCCCACATTATTGTGAAGTCAATTCAGATGTCAGTCACTTCTTTTGCAAACAGTTCAGTATGTAACCCCCCCAAATTTTATTTTACCACCATCACACCTACTAAAACAAACTAATGTTCTTTTTTTTTGTTTGTTTGAGCCAGAGTTTCACTCCGTCACTCAGGCTGGAGTGCAGTGGCATGCTCATGGCCACCCCAGTGTCTACCTGCTGGGCTCCGGCAATCCTTTCACCTTAGCCTTCCAAGTAGCTGGAACTATAGGCGCATGCTACCACACCTGGCTAATTTTTGATTTACTGTAGAGACTAGGTCTCGCCAAGTTGCCTGGGCTGGTCTTGAACCCATGGGCTCAGGCAATCCACTCCCAAAGTGCTGGGATTACAGGTTGAGTCACTGAGCCTGGCCACAAACTAATGTTCTTAATATCAGCAAGTATCCAGTCAGCATTCAAATTTTTCTGATTGTCTCATAAACATCTTCTCTGCAGTGGGTTAAAATCAAGAACCAAATAAGGTTCATATATTGCCATCAGCCAGGATGTCGCTCACATCTCTGCAGGTCCTCTCCCTTCTCTTTTTCTTCCCTTACGATGTCTCTGTTGACGATAGTGGGCTCTTTGTTTTGGAGTTTCCTGCAGTCTGGACTTTGCTTATTGCATCCCTGTAGAGGTGTTATGTATGTTCCTCTCCCCCTTATATTTCTTATAAATTGGTAGTTAGGTCTAGCCGCTCACTTAGATTCATGTCTGATTGATTTTATGTGACTACTTCCTAGTGGTGGTTTTGTAATTCCATTCAAAGGCACATACTGTGACTGTCCCTCTTTGTGATGATCATTGTCTAAGTCCATTAGTTCATCTGAGATTGCAGGATGGTGGCATACTGATTCTATGATTCTGTCCTTGACAGGGGAAATATGTTTTTAAAGGGTCACTTATGTGTCTATCATAAAGTAGGGCTCGTACCTAAAAGGATAAATACTTGATCCTTTCTACTTATTTATTATTAATTGTTATTTTGCAGAGACAGGGTCCTGCGCTGTCACCCAGGTAGGGGTGCAGTGGTGTGATCACAGCTCACTACAGCCTTGATTTCCCAGCGTGAGTTCTTACCGATGCTTCCAATTCCACTTTGAGGCCGTAGGTTTTCCATCTTGTCTCTGTGATCTTATACAGGCATGTCCTTTCTTCTGTGACCATGTGGCAAAATCTGTTTCTAAAAGCAAAGCTCCCCGTTGTGTCTCCCACCAAGCTGGAAGCACTGAAATCTCCCCTGGAAATGAACTTGAGCTTGCGCATGAGATGGTTTGGACGTGACCCTGGGAGAAGCCCACTTCCGGGTCATGAAAGACTCATTTGGCAAATGAACCAGCTTCTTCCATGATCTTGTTCTCCATCCTGGCTTCACACTGGACTCACATGGGAAAGTATAAAAACTTCTGATTCCTGTCCCTGCCCCGCTTAATCACAGTGAGGTCAGAATTTCTGGGGCTGGGACTCTACCAACAATTAAAAAAAAAAAGGCCAGGCAAGTGGCTCACACCTGTAATCCCAGCACTTTGGGAGGCAGAGGCAAGAGGACTGCCTGAATTCACAGGTTCCGGACCAGCCTGGGCAACTTGACAAGCCATCGTCTCCACAATAAATCAAAAAATTGGACAGGCACGGTGGTGCATTCCTGTAGTTCCAGCTGCTTGGAAGGCTGAGGCAGAAGGATCACCTGAGCCAGCAGGTCGCGGCTGCGGTGGCTGTGAGCATGCCACTACACTCCAACCTGGGAGACAGAATGAGACTCTGACTCAAAAGAAAAAGACCAGGTAATTCTAATGTGCAGCCAGGGGTTGGGATCACTCTGGTCTTTGCTTCTTCCAAGAGGGAGGAGCAGGAAACAGGGCGGTAGTAGAGGAACTCTGCCTTCAAAGCCCCTTAGCTTGGGTTTGAATTTCAGAATCGCCAGCAACTAGCTGTGAAATCTCTGGACCAGCACTGGTCAATGTCACTTTCTGCATCCTCTAGCTGGTCTACATCTGCTCTGTACAATGTGGCAGCCACAGCCACTGAAGCCCACTGGGCAGCTGAACTCATTGCTAGTACAACCTAGGGAGTACATTTTAAAACTTAGTTTTCACTAATTTACACATCAATAGCCACAAGGGGCTCATAGCTTCCATCTTGGACAGCACCACTCTAGAAAATTACCAAATGTTTCACACGGCACATCTTTACAACAGGGAACAATAAGGGTGATGTCACGGGATATTGTCAGGATGGGAGATTATGTATATAAAGCACCTGGTCCCCACAAAACACTCAATAAAATGCTTCTTCTTTTTTTTTTTTTTTAAATTAATGTCAGTCTGACACTCTTTAAAAAAAAAACAACAAATCTTGCCTGGAGTGTTTTCAGAAGCACTCCTACCAGAGTCTAAAATTCCAAGCCATTCCACAGAAACTCTCAGAAAAGATTCCTTAATTGTAGAAGTTCAAGTGCGGCAGGAGGTTATCAGTTACAAGGGCTGTATTTCATTACAGATCTAGCCGCAGCTCAATAAATTAAGCAATCACTCAAAATAACATGTTGCCTTAATCCCCTCTCCTGGAGCAAGTCCAAGTTGTTTGGTTTTACAGGAGCACAGCCCTGCAAGGCAACTCGCACTGGCTTATTGCTTTCCCTCAATTCATCAGTCCCTCATCTGGAAACATCTTTGTGTCTCCTAACTGGCAGGAGCAAGGAGTCCAAGCCAACTGGACCTCATTTTATCAAAACCGGAGCCTCTTCTATCCTCTGGCCTTGATGCCACGTCTCATTTGCTGGAATCACTGGCAGGTTTATCTGCAACCCAAAACAGATACTTCTCAGCGGCCCAGTTCTGAGTGTGGAGAACTAATTCTCAGCAGTTTTTCCTTTCTTGTCTTCTCTCTAGTGGTTTTATCATCTCACAGTTGAATTTTGTTTCCCCTAGAAACTTGGCACAGGAGGTGTCAGTCTGGAAACATATTTGTTTGTGTCAATTAAAAGAAGAATATGTTTTGACCATATTTAGGTTGTAGTTGCACTAAAGAAATAAATACTGACTTGCACACCACTTCTTACAGCACAGCTCTGACTCCCTTCCCCAAACTCTGCCTTTGTTTATAAAACCCAAACTAATGAGACCTCTGAATGGCTTATCTCCTCAGGAAGCCACAGGGACAAGCTCAGAGGCCATGGCCACCCCAACCCAGGGCCAAGTAGAAAATCTACTTACCTCATTCGGGATTTGCTTCCCCTGATACACAGCATCCTCGCTGAGTGGGAGAGGGTGTCAGGAACAGGCACCCTCACACATGCACTGCTGACAGGCAGGTGTGTGATAGCCTTTTAGATGGGCATGGGGTCATCGCTGTAGAAACTGAAAATGTACAGATCCTCTGACTGAGAAACTCCACCTCTAGGAATTGTATCCTCCAAGTAGACCTGGCCACATGCCAAAAACTGTATGTTATAGAGGCAAAATCTCAGAGTGAACTGAAATATGGGCCAGCTGGGGACAGATCAATTATCTTGCAACACTAAAATCATTAGAAAGAACGAGGTGGGTCTGAACTGTTGTTGGGGTATATTGTGATGCCCCCAACTTCCTACAATATGAGCAAAAACAAAGTACATGCACTTGACTAAGTTTCCAAGATTTAGGAAGATTGTTCAAACTGCCCACGTTGGTTACTTCTTAGAAAGTGAGGATGGAGTTAGGGAACAATCGCAAAGTGGTCCCTTATTTCCCACTGTATTCTCTTTTGTATTTTTTCTTTCTTTCTTTTTTTAACTATAAGCATCGTTTTATTTTTTAATTTTTAATTTTAATTTTTTTTTAGTTGGAGTCTCACTCTGTGGCCCAGGCTGGAGTTCAGTGGCATGCTCACGGGTCACGGCAGCCTTGACCTGCTGGGCTCAGGCCTCAGCCTCCCAAGTAGGTAACTGGGATTACGGGCACATGCCACCATGCCTGGCCAATTTTTTGGTTTATTGTAGAGATGGGGAGTCTTGTCAAGTTGCCCAGGCTGGTCTTGAACCCCTGGGCTCAGGCAAGCCTCTTGTGCCCATCACCTAATAGATGCTCTCAAAGTGCTGGGATTATAGGCGTGAGCCACTGCACCCAGTTATTTTTAAAATTTAAGGTACTTGAAAAACATGAAGTGGTGTTTTAAAAATCATTTCCACACTCTGAGCCAAAGCAGTGATAACCCCATGGCTATATTCTTTTTCTTTGTGCCTGTTGGGACAACGGAGTAGTTGAGGGGAAGCTTTTCTGATTTATTTGTGCAAAGCTGTGTAGTGGGCTAAAGGGTGGCTCCAAAGATGAAAAGTGTGTCTACTCCAATCCTTGGAACCTGGGAATATTACCTTATGTGGCAAATATTGTGATTAAGGATCATGAGAAGAGGCGTTTTCCTGGAGTATCCAGACAGGCACTGAGTCAGCGTCTTGCTCTGTCACCCAGGCTGGAGTGCAGTGGCATGATCATGGCTCATTGCAGCCTCCACCTCCTGGGCTCAGGCGATCCTCCCACCTCAGCCTCCCAAGTAGCTGGGACTATAGGCACACATCACCACACACACCTGGCTAGTTTTTTATTTTTTTGTAGAGAAGAGATCTCACTATGTTGCCTAGGCTGGTCTCAAACTCCTGGCCTCAAGCCATCCTCCTGCCTTGGCTTCCCAAAGTGTGGGAATTACAGGCATGAGCCACCGTGCCTAGCCTGACATAAAAGAAAAGCAGAGACTTGCACAGAGAAAAGGAAAAGGTGAGGGAACAGAGGCAGGGACTGGAGTGATGTGGCTACAAGCCAAGACACCAGAGCCACTAGAAGCTGGAAGACAGAAAGAATTTTCCCCTAGAGCGCCTGATGGGGAGTGCAGCCCTGCTGTAATTCAACTTCTGGCCACCAGAACTGTGAAATAATACATTCTCTTTATTTTAAGCTCCCTGCATTATGGTCATGTGTTATAGCAGCCCTAGGAAACACACAGATACTTTAGAAAACAAATTCAGTAGGCCTGTGTGTTTTGGCAAATCATTCATTTCTTCCTTACACAGGTATTTATTGAGCATCTATTAGGTAATGAGCACAGTTCTAGAAGCTGAGGATTCAGCTAGAGAACACACACAGAGATGCTTGCTGGAGCTGACACAGTGAGGGAGACAGTCAGGAAGCAAAATAAATGGAAGAATACGGAGGAGGGCTGCTGGTGGTAGAAGGTGCTATAGAGAATGAGAAAGCAGGGGGCAGGGACTGGGTCGAGGAGCGGGACACTGGCATAGATGCCCGAAGGAGGTGACGGCATGAGGGAAGAAGGTAGATAAGGTAGACTGGAAGACAGGCAGAGGAAATAGATCTAGAATTTGACCTTACAAGTGACCATAATAAATGGGAAAGAGGCCCCCTTCTCTCCTTCTTTCTTCCCTGTCAGCTTGCTGCTTGCCTGCTGCATGCCAGGGGTTGAGATGCAGAGGTCAGTGAGGCCCGGGTCCTCACGATGGATGTGTCCCTTCATGAAGGGGGACAGTCATAAGCAAATCTTTACAAATATAATGCAGGAGGTGTCAGAGCAAAGGCCAGAACAGGCAACATGCTCAGGCCAGGGCAAGGAGGTGGGTGTGATCAGGGAAAGGGTTGGGGAGACAGAGGCAAATTGAGACGGGCAGGACTGGCAGTCTAAGCACAGGCGCTGGGTGCCCCTTCAGCTGGAAATTAACTGGAGGGATGGCAGTGAACATGGAGATGTGTCTGGGATTCTTTTATTTCTAAGTACAGCAGACACATTGGGGCAAGAATATGAATTCTGCGGATGACCTATGCCTTTTAGTTCCATACACTCCATGAAGAGGAAAATCATCCTCAAGTTCCAAATCAGGACACTTTGGGCTGCAAACAATAGACAGTATAGTGGATCTGACTAAAGTAAAATGAGGCGTTGATTCACTCAGTAGCTACAACGAGGAAGGGAAGAGGCTTAGCTACTTCAGATCAGGGGCTAGAAGCTCTGGGGTCTCTTCCTGCTCCATTCTTCCACCTCATCTCTCATTTCTCCTTCTCTGCTCATTGGCAAGGTGTCTGGGACATTGGGTAGTGTCAAGTTCACCTCCTTAGAGCCTGGATGCCAGAGAGGAGGAAAAAAAGAATCCTTTCCACCATTTCTAGACAATTCTGAATTTGCCCTGCTTGGGTCACATGACCACACCTGGACCAATCACTGTGGCCCAGCTCAGGAGTAGGCTGCTGTGATTGGTCATGTCGAATCACGTGACCATGCCCGGACACACTACTATAGCTGAAGGAGAGTGTAGTGGGCAGCCATCTTTGGCCATATCCCAGAGGTGTGGTGGGTGTATCACCAGAAGTGGAGGAAGTGCACTGGTGGGAACAAAAGAGCCGCCTTATTCCTCCGGGGACTTCTCTTGACTGTGCTGCTTCTGCACCTGCTGAGCATTGCCTCCATCATGAGCCAGACTCTGCTTTAAGGTCACCCCAGAGCTGCCAGCAGGACTCACTCAGACCTGTTGCTGCCATTCTTTTTCATAATTGTCATTACACTGTTTTGATCAGATTTCAAATGTATTTTCATCTTTGGTTTACAATGGCCTCTTCTGTCGCTAAAAGGGTAGGAATCATGTCAATCTTGATTGCTGTATAGCTTAGGCCCAGTCCACAGTGCCTACTTGTAGCAGGTCCACAGTAGCTAAATGA
Organism: Carlito syrichta; assembly: GCF_000164805.1. NCBI lineage: Eukaryota > Metazoa > Chordata > Mammalia > Primates > Tarsiidae > Carlito > Carlito syrichta. The sequence goes on from NW_007245941.1 coordinate 252,704, forward strand.
ATGAATGGATATCCCATAGAGAAGAGAGGAGCTGAAGATCCTCTTCTTCTCAATGAGTTCCTCTCTTCTTCCCTTCCTGAACCTTTCCCAGTCATATCATATACCTTTTCATGAAAAGGCTCTCTTGGTATGTGTGCACCTAGTTCCTGGGTGTCATCCCAACACATTCTGGAGACTCTGAATCTCCAGGTGTCTTTTTTATTGTTTAAGAGACAAGGTCTTGCTCTGTTGCCCAGGCTGGAGTACAATGGTGCGATGCTAGCACACTGCAGCCTCAACCTCCTGGGCTCAAATGATCCTTGCCCCTCAGCCTTCCATGTAACTGGGACTACCGGCACATACCACCATGCCCAGCCTCCGGGGGTCTTGAGTAAAGAAGATGATCAATTCTTGCATTGAGAGTCTAGATAAGCACAGGAAATAAGGCTAACTGGGTCAGGGAAGCTGTCATTTGACCAGGATAATAGAACTTTTTCTGAGCTGGGAGGCACTGGGCCCCCCAACTGGTTGCCAACATCTTCCATGGACACCTGCTTCTATTGAGCATCCCTGGTCCTGCTGCCACTCTGCACTGTTTGCTAACCAGCGGGCCTCTGCTCCTAAGACCACAGCCCTGTCACCTGCTGAGATATCAGAGTACTCTCAGCAGCCAGAACAAACGGTGTGACCAAACAAAACAACTGTGGCTCTTAGGGAAGGCAGCTTAAGACAAATGGTTATTTTTTTAAGTGTTTGTGACCCACATGGCAGCTGGGGTCATCTTATTTTTGGAGATTCAAATGAGATGAACCTGAACTTTGTTCCACATGCCATGGTGGACCCAACTGTTCTTAAAGTTTTTCCAGGGATTGGGGGTGAGGGGTGTTTATGCCTCCCAGGCACCCAAGGCTCTGAATTCCTGCATCCACAGAATCACTTCTGCATGGGCATCTTTTTGCAGTCCCAGGGCAGGTCTGGGCCTTGTGGGCATGAAACCTGCATAGTCACACAGGGCCCATGCTTGGTTTAATGCTCTGCCATTGTTGTCTTGAACACCATAATAACTTTTGAACAAAAGGCTGCACGTTGTTGTTTTGCCTGGGTCCTGCAAGTCAGGGAGCCAGTCCTTCCTCAGTCAGGGGCTGTTTCCTCCCCACCCCACAGTGATTCTGTCCCAATTCCTCCATTTTCCCCAAATCCCATCCACACAAGGATGTGGGTGGAGGAGACTTTGAAAATTGGGGACAAAAGAAAATGTTGACCTCTCAGCCAAAGAAACAACATCAAATGCAATGCTTGGATTGGCTTTAAAACACTTTGTGGAAAGAAGAGAAGGCAGAGGAAACAAGACAGGCAAAAGACTGAGAGGTGTCAAACCTGGATGATGGATACTGGATGCTTGGGACAGTATTTTCTCTACTTTCAGGTATAGTGGGAAATTTCCATAATACAAAGTTTTAAAAGGCAGTATAGGTGGAGCTGAGAGAATTGCCTGAGTCCATGGGTTTGAGATCAGCACAGGCAACTTGGCGAGACTTCATCTCTACATTAAATAAAAAAATTAGCCAAGTGTGGTGGTGTGCACCTGTAGTTCCAGCTACTTGGAAGGCTGAGGCGGAAAGATCGCCTGAGCCCAGTAGGTCGAGGCTGCGGTGGCCATGAGCATGCCACTGTACTCCAGCCTGGATGACAGAGTGAGACTCCAACTCAAAAAAATTTAAAAAATAAAAATAAAAAGGCAGTATATGCTGGACATGGTGGCTCACGCCTGTAATCCCCACACTTTGGGAGGCTGAGGCGAGAGAATCACCTGAGCCCAGGGGTTTGAGACCAGCTTGGGCAACATAGCGAGACCTCGTTTCTACAAAAAATTTTTAAAAAATAGATGGGTGTGATGGCACGCTCCTATATTCCCAGCTACTCAGGAGGCTGAGGCAGGAGAATCGCCTGAGCCCAGGAGGTCGAGGCTGTGGTGAGCCGTGATTGTACCATTGCACTCGAGCCTGGGCAACAAAGAATCTGACTCAAAAATAAATAAATAAATAGGCACTTTATGCCTCAGGCATAAAGTTGCTTTACAGCCCAGCAGTTCTTCTCCTGGGTCAACACCAAGGAGAAATGAAAACACACGTTCACACAAAGACGGCTCCACGGATGTTCACAGCTGCATTGTTCACAGTAGCCAGGAAGCGTAAACAACCCATATGTGCATCAGCTGCCGATGGATACACAAAAAATAGATTCCATAAAATAGAATACAATTCAACCATCGCAGGGAATGGAGTGCCAGCACCTGCTGCCACATGGCAGAACCTTGAAAACATGCAGCTGAGTCACCAAGGCCCACAGCTTGTGTGCTTCCAGTTAGGTGAAATGTGCTGAACAGGCACATCTACAGAGATAGAAAGCAGAGCAGGGATTGCTTAGGGCTGGGGTGCTGGTGGCTTGTGGGGGTGATGGGTGTTAAAGGATATGGGGTTTCTTTCTTTTGATTTTTTTTTGGTTGGGATGAGGTCTTGCTATGTTGCCCAGGCTAGTCTCGAACTCATGGGGCTCAAGCATTCCTCAACCTCCCAAAGTGCTGGGATTAGAGTTGTAAGCTACCACGCCTGGCTGGAGTTTCTTTTTGAGGTGATGAAAATGTTCTAACATTGATTCTGGTAATGGTTGTACAACTCTGAATGTACTCAAAGCCATTGAATTGTACACTTTAAAGTGGGCAAATTATAAGTTAAGTGAATAATATCTCGATAAAGCTATTAAAATGTCGAGACCAGCCTTAGCAACTTGGCAAGACCTCGTCTGTACAATAAATCAAAACTTAGCCAGACATGGTAGCGCACTTGTAGTTCCAGCTACTTGGAAGGCTGAGGCGGAAAGATTGCCTGAGCCCAGCAGGTCAAGGTTGCGGTGGCCGGAAATGTGCCACTGCACTCCAGCCTGGGCGATGAAGTGAGACTCCAACTCAAAAAAAAAAAAGGTCGGTTGGGCAAAGTGGCTCAGCCTGTAATCCCAGCACTTTGGGAGGCTGAGGTAAGAGGACTGCCTGAGCCTGGGGGTTTGAGACCAGCCTGGGCAAGTTGGTGAGATCTCATCTCTACAATAAATCAAAAAATAAGTCAGGCGTGGTAGTACATGCTGTGGTTCCAGCTACTTGGAAGGCTGAGGTGGAAGCATGGCCTGAACCCAGCAGGTTGAGGCTGCAGTGGCTGTGCAACAGAGTGAGAATGGGCAACAGAGTGAGACTCCAACACACACACACACACACACACACACACACACACACACACACACGTCACACCCTCCTCCTTGACTCCCCTGCCAGGAGTCCCTAGTATCCTGCCCTGCCTTGCCCTGCTGGGAAACCCCCTTCCTCCCATCTCCACGCCCTACACACACACACACACACACACACACACACACACACACACACACACACACACACACCCTGCCGCTCTGCCTCTGATTATCTTCTTTTTTTGAGTTGGGGTCTCACTCTGTCGCCCAGACTGGAGTGCAGGAGTGCAGTGGCCGCTCCCGGCCACCGCAGCCTCGACCTGCTGGGCTCCAGCGATCCTTCCGCCTCAGCCTTCCAAGTAGCCGGAATTACAGGCATGCGCTACCACGCCCGGCTGATTTTTTGATTTATTGTAGAGATGAGGTCTCGCTGCCCAGGTGAGTCTCGAACCCGCGGGCTCAGGCAATCCGCTCACCTCAGCCTCCCAAAGGCGCGGATTACAGGCTGAGCCACCAAGCCCGGCTTGATTATCTTCTTATGCCTTAAGATATTTTTCTTTTTTTTTAAGTCAAATTTTATTTTTTATTTCTGTTTATTCTTTTTTGTTTTTTTGTGTCAGGGTTTCACTGTGTCACCCAGGCTGGAGTGCAGTGGCACGATCACAGCTCTTCGCAACCTCGACCTCCTGGGCTCAGGCCATCCTTCTACCTCAGCCTCTTGTGTAGCTGGGACTACATGTGCACACCACCACACCCAGCTAATTTTATATGATTTTGTTTGGTTGTTTGTAGAGATGAGGTCTCATTGTGTTGCCCAGGCTGGTCTTGAACTCCTGGACTCAAGCAAATCCTCCTGCCTTGGCTTACAGGCATGAGCCACCATGCCCAGCCATGATATTTTTCATTCTCACTTCAGAGAAGTGCTTTCCACAGACAAAATATTCATTGAGACAATTTCCTAAATGACATTTTCCTTCCTCTTTAAAATTGACCCAGTTGATATCTATAGAAATTACAGTGTTAAAAATCCCCCAGGTGTTCCTCTGTGACAATAACTAATATAAAGTCCTAATAGTTGTAAGTTCCCAGAGCTGCAGAGTTCCCTCAAGGAAGGAGCCCACTGAACCTCTCAGAGACAGTGGTCATCTGTTCGGAGAGTTTTTTTTTTTTTTTTGAGTCAGAGTCTCACTGTCACCCAGGCTGGTTGACCTGCTGTGCTCAGGCGTTTCTTCTGTCTCAGCCTTCCAAGTTGCTGGAACTACTGACACACGCCACCACGCCCGGCTAATTTTTGGATTTATTGTAGAGATGAGGTCTTGCCAAGTTGTCCAGGTTGGTCTCGAACCCCTGGGCTCAGGCAGCTCTCTCGCCTTGGCCTCCCAAAGTGCTGGGATTACAGGCTTGAGCCACTGCGCCTGGTTGTCATCTGTTCTCCAACCTACTCTCAGTCACTTCATAGGTGGGGAGAGAAGAAAGTTGCCAGGCCCAAGTTCATGATGTTCACACTGAAGGGCAGTCTTTTGGTCTGGAATAGGAGTTAGTAAACTATGGTCTGTGGCCAAACCCGGTCCACTCTCTGTTTTTGTATATAAATGTTATTGGATGTTTACGGCCATTCATTTGTGTATTGCCTGTGGCTACTTTTGAGGTGCAATGGCAGAGGGAGTGGCTACAGCAGACACTGTAAGACCCATAAAGCCTAAAATCATTACCTTCTGGCCCTTCACAGAAAAGAGCTGCTGACCCTTGAAAAGTAAGCTCTGGGCCTGGGTCCCTACTCATTACTTGCTGGGACTATGACCTTGGACAAGTCCATGTGTCTCTGAGCCTGTTTCCTCATCAGGAAGCTGGAAATCCCTCATGTGTTGCTTGTGCAGCTAAAATGATTTCATACGTGTGCCGTGCCTAGTATATACAAAGCACTCAGCATGCGTTGGTGATTATGATGTTATTTAGAAAATGAGGATGACAGCTGGAGTGGCTCACACCTATAATCCCGACCCTTTGGAAGGCTCAAGTGGGAGAATCGCCTGAGGCCAGGAGTTGGAGACCAGGCTTGGCAACCCATTAGCTACAAAAAAAAAAAGTGCCAGGTGTGGTGGCATGCACCTGTAGTCCCAGCTACCCCAGAGGCTGAGGCAGGAGGCTCACTTGAGCCCAGAAATTGGAGGCTACAATGAGCTATGATGACATCATTGTACTCCAGCATGGGTGACAGTGATGCCCTGTCTCTAAAATAAAATAAAAAATGAGGACAATAGCTTTGCTTCATAGGGTTGTTATCTGAAGCGATAGATCAAGTCTGTGAAAATGGCTGGCAAAGAGCCATGTCACTGTTTATTATTGTTATAAATATCTTCAAGGCTTTTGAAATGACTCTTTGCTTCTTAGCAATATTTAGACACTGGAGTTTTGAGTGTGTCAATGAACTTTAGTTTCTGAGGAGAAAAAAAGCTGCACTGCAAACCCTCTCATTTAACAACCCAGGAAATTGCAACCCCTGGCCCCTGGCTAGGTCTTGAACCTGCCCAGAACTAAAGCCCAAGTATTCTCTGGGCCTTCCCTTGCCTCTTCCCTGGTACAGGAACACACAAGGCCAGGCCCATGAAGAACGGTGTTGCCTTTGAACTCCCCACCAGAACCTGGGAAGCAGTCATCTGCTCCCAGGTGTGGACACATAGGCTTGGGGAAGGTGAAGGGTCTTAGTGGACCCTCAGGGCTGTCTGGAAACCTGTTGGGCAGGACAGGAGGACTGACTCCTGACCCTGCACCCTTGACTTGCCTCCCCGGAAGATGTGATTTAAGCAGGCTTAACTTGGGAGATACAGCAGTCTCCAATTCATTGGCTTCATTTTACGACTTTTTTATTTTTTTTAGTTGGGGGTCTTATCACGGCTTATCGCAGCCTCGACCGCCTGGTCTCAGGCAATCTTCCTGCCTCAGCCTCCCAAGTAGCTGGGACTACAGGCCACCACACTTGGCTAATTTTTTGATTTTTTTGTAGAGATGGGGATTTTGCTTTGTTACCCAGGCTGCTCTTAAATTCCAGGGCTTAGACAGTCCTCCCACTTTGGCCTCCCAAAGTTCTGGGATTACAGGTGTGAGCCACCATGCCCGGCCTCATCTTACAACTACTAATTGAGCATGTAATACAGACTAGGTCCTGAGGATACAAGGAAGGAATCATGGCCTCTGCCCTTAGCAACTGCCCCTGCTTTGCCTTCTAATTGGGGGCAACAGACAAAAAATAGGCATCTGGAAAAATCAGCCCTGTAATGAATCTTCCTATTCTCCAGGAATTTTAGTCCCACTACAAAACAGGGTACTGATAAAATTGGGAAATTACTCTGGACCCGGCTGTATGATCTATGCCTGGTAGCAGTTGAGAGTGACAAGCTCTGGAGTATGTTAGATCAGGGTAGGACCAGCTACATAATTTGCAAAATGAAAACACGGAGCTTCTTGTTCCAAAGTTATTAAGAATTTCAAGACAAGAGCAGAGCATTGAATCAAGCATGGATTTCCCCTCCAGGAAGCCAGCCCTGCTTGCCAGCGGGGTACCCTCAAGCACCTCTCTTCACCGACCTGAGCCTCAGTTTCCTCAGCCTCAGATGTTGATGAGGCCCTCCGTTAAGTGAGAGAGGCATGTGTGGCGCACAACACAGAGGGCAGGCTCAGCAATGTTACTGATGTTCTCAGCCTGCTGTGACTATCATGTTTCATCTTACAATAATAGTTCACATTTATTATTCTTATATAATAGCAAGGACTTATATAGCACATAGTCAATGCCAGGAGCCGTCCTTAGTTCTTGACGGCTGTTCATGTATTTCATCTTCACTGCAGTCCTATGCAGTGCCCTATTATTCCAGTATCTGTAGCTGGGGAAACTGAGGCACAAAGGAGAAGTAACTTACCGAATGTCACATAACCAGTTAGTGGAAGAGTCCAGAGTCAAACAAGGAACAGCTGGTTGTCGGGTCTGTGCTCTTAACCTACCTATTGTTGGGGCTCATAAAACGATACCCCAGAATATAGTTTTTTGACAGGCTGAACTAAAGCAGCGGCCTCAAGGTCCTTCTAACCTCTCCCTCCTGCCTCCATCCACTGTCCCCACCTCCCCCCCCATCCCCACAATACAGGAGGGGGCTCTTCTCTGAAGTACCCTTAGCTACCCAGAAACCGGACCTGCCAAAGAGGAGCACAATTGCTTTCGGTTCCCTCCCTGAAATGTCATTAGCCGGAAAAGATTAAAACTCATAGCACAGAGGAAGAGACCGGAATGAAATACACACCTGAAGCCCAGATGAACTTCCTCCCAAGCCATCATCTGTGGTCTGATCCCATTCCATTTCCAAAGAGGATTGTTCACTGGCCACTGCACCCATCCATCACCCTAAAAACCATTTACTACACCTCAAAATGGCCACATTTCCCACTACCTTCCCCTAGGGAGAAGCAGATAAAAGTATCTGGACCTCCTGGGCTGCTGAGTGGTCATTCTCCTGCCCTCCCCGTGCATATGCACTTTGAATAATTTATGTGCCTTTTTCTCCTGTGAATTTGCCTTTTGTTGGTTCATCTGCAGTGAGCCTTGGCCCATACACTGTGTGTCCCAGGAGTTGACATATGACAGACACACACACACAAGCCCCTTCCTGAGAGTCTAACATCAAGCATTCAGCATGAAATTTTATCCTAATACCGGGCGTGGTGGTTCATGCCTATAATTGCAGCACTTTGGGAGGCCAAGGTGGGAAGATTGCTTGAGTCCAGGAGTTCAAGATCAGCCTGGGCAAAAAAAAAAAAATGTCAGGCATTGTGGTGCTTGCCTCTAGTCCCAGCTACTTGGGAGGCAGAGGCAGGAGGATTACTGGAGCCCAAGAGATCTAAGCTGTGGTGAGCCGTGATCATGCTACTGTTCTCCAGCCTGGGCAACAAAGTGAGACACACACGCACAAAAAAGTTCACCCAAACACAGAATTATTTGTTTCTGTTTTCGCTTTTGTACGTCTCCCCTGACTCAACTGTGAGCCCCATGAGGGTGGGGGCTGTCTCACTCCCTGTCATACCTCCAGCACCTGGCACAGAGCTCAGACACAGTAGATCCTCAGCAGACATCTGTCCAGGGAAGGAAGGGAGGAAGCAGGGGTCCAGGCAACGCAATCTGTTCCAAAATCTATAGCTACAATTATCTGAATTTCAAGCCTGCATGGCTTAAAAGCTTGTTTTGGAGGAGTCCTAACAGCTCAAGAAACCACCTCATGGCTCCTAACTTTTCTCTCTTGGGGTTCCCCCATTGTGCAGGTGGAGAGTACTTAAGAGGCACCTGAGGGCCCAGCCCCCATCCTGGCTGCAGGGAAGGGGTATGGGGTGTGCTCTGGCAGCGGGGCCGGGAGCTGTCCACCAGTATCCTGGTGCCTACCCCAGCTGGCCAGCAGGGGCCTTGCCGCCCCCACCCCATGACACAACAGAAAGTGAAACCAGAGTTGGCCCCTGCTGGTTGGGGCTGAGCATCACTGTTTCCCTGCAAAACCATCCTGGGGGGCTGGCAGGGAGCTGGCACCTAGGCCCAGTAGTGCAGGGTGGCCTGTTGGGTGAGTGCCCTTGGGGCCAAGGGTGCAGTGAGGCCCTGCCCGTCCCAGGGTCACGGCACCCTGTTCTTGAACCATCAGAGTTGTCAGCATTGAGCCTCATGAATCTGGGACCCTTAAGCTACCCTGAGCAGAGGGTTTATGATTCTCCCATTTCACTGAGTAATCTGAAGCTCAGAGAGTTGCCTGGGCCAGGAAAGAGGATGCTGGGTTATCATGACCCTAAAATGAGAGACAAGTCAGAGCAATAGGTGAGTACAGGGGTGGGGTGTGAGGGCTCCCAGTGGTGTCAGTGAGCAGGGAAGCGTGGCTTTCTGCCCCTCCCAAAAGAAGACGTGTGATACCCAGGTTTGTCCCAATTGGAACCCTCCGTGGATTTAAATTGTCAACCCAGCCCTCTGCCCCCACTCCTCTCACACCAGCCATATGGGTGCAGAAAATCCCTAGAAGAAACGAGAATTCTTACAAAGTGGCCCTCTGAAACTTTACAAACTGCCACCTTGATTTCTGCTCCCTCCTCAGGCTACATGTATTATATTCCCTTAATATTTTTCTTTCAAGAAACCCATTCTTTTTTTACTCGCATAAAGTGATGTAAAAGAAAAGATCCTATGGCTGGGTGAGGTGGCTCACACCTATAATCACAGCACTGTGGGAGGTAGAGGCAGGAGGATCGTTTGAGGCCAGGAGTTTGAGATCAGCCTGGGTAACAAAGTGAGATTCCTCTCTCTACAAAAAAAAAAAAAAAAAAATCAACAAATTAGCCAGCATGGTAGTGCATGTCTATAGTCCCAGCTACTCGGGAGGCTGAGGTGGGAGGATCACTTGGACCCAGGCATTGGAGGGTACAGTCAGCTATGATTGGGCCACTAGACTCCAGCCTGGGAGACAGAGCAAGACCCTGTCTCTTAAAAAATAAATGTAAAAAGGGCCCTTATATCCCTACCCTAAATGGAAAACCAACAAAATTGCCACGAATAGAAATGATCTGTGCCAAGAAATACCTATTACAGCAATTTACATCTTTAGCCAGGTACCACGTCCATTTCAAGTCATTGGTTTCATGCATGAGGAGCTGATGGCCCAGAGAGGTTGTGTCATTGCCTAGGGTGACACAGGAAGATAGTCCCAGAGCTTGGGCTGGAATGCTAGCCTGGTTGATTCCAGAGACCAGGGCTCAGTGCTGGGCTGCCATCCCCCCGCTCCTGTCTGAGGCACCTCTGCATATGAGACGTGTATTTGTAAATATTAGTAATAACACCTTCCATGTTTAATGCATGGATGTCCCATTTCCAAAGCACCTTCAGCACTCGTGTATTACTTGAACTCATTACAACATCGAATGTATCCAAGAACCCTTGAGGCCAGAGCAGGGGGTGTTGCCCCTTCCTTGATGTGACTGGGGAAACTGAGGCAGGGAATGAGAGCTGCAGGTGAGCCAAGACTGCCCAGGGCCCCCTGCCAAGGTGAGGATCCCAGAGGCCCCGCTGCAAGGACAGGCCTTGTCAAGCAGGTAACGCTTGTTTCTTTCCCCCCAGAGCAAACTTTCCCAGGCCAGACAGTGTTTGGCAACCAGCGTCTTGCAAGGCAGTTTGACTCTGCGATGGTAACTGGTTCTGAGCGCAGCAAGGGAGGATATACCAGGGACCAGAAGGAGTTTCGGTGGGAGGTTCTGGGGAACACCCTTCCCTCTTCTTTTAGACACTGGCAGAGCTCAGAGCTGCCAGCTTCCCGGCCCAGGGACCCCCGAGGAATACTGCAAGAGCAATAAGGATTTTTAGGGGCATTATGATAGTGGAATGGAAACACATCTGCCCCCAAAAGTCCCTCATTTTCCCTGCGGTAACGAACCAGCTGGCAGGAAGTGGTGGCTCTCGGCACACCAAGAGCCAAAACTAAATAGGAAAAAATGTACAAAGTTAGAGCAAACTTTAAACAAGTAAGTGTTTTCATGGTCCTCAGCGGTTCTGTGTGGATTCCCGAGAGGGACCTCCTCTTCTCAATCATTGGCTAAATGTGTCTCAGTGCAGCGACGTCCATACCGATGTGCCCAGAAAACCATGGGTCTAGAATCCCAGAGCAGGTTCCCAAAATGGATGTAAGGATGATTCTGTAAAGCCAGGTGGCCTGCAGGAGCCTGTGATGGTTTCCCCAACCCCCAAATGATTGTTCCAGGCCCTCATGAATGATCTAAGCACACAACAAATCCCTCAATACCCCCACTTCTGGAATGTGAGAAACTCCACTTGGAGACCCAGATGGAAGTATCTGGTTTCCGTGACACCAAATGAAGGGCGAAGGCGTGGATAGGGGAGTTGAGTGGTTATCGTTGATAGAGCAAAAGGGGAAATTCACTGCTAGGGTACAGGGTGCCATCACTCAGTCCAGATGCTAAGGTCTGAGGATGACTCCAGGGCTGTGTCTTCCCTGGGGCATATGACCTTGGAGGTCCCCTGCAGGTGGGTACCTCCTTCCAGCCAGCACTCAGGGCCATGAAAGGGTTAACCCTGGCACATTGTTGTCACCCAATGGCATATCACACTGGACCATCTCAGAGACCACAGACAAGGCCTGGAACCAGCCTGAGAGTTTGGTGAATGGCAGTGGCTTTGCCATCCTTGGAACAAAAATGGGGCAACGAGTCTTCCCAACACAGAGCTGACTCGTTGGACGCTTGCTGACTCCCTGGCACCCAATGGGTGGCCCTGGAGCTCTAGCAGGGACCCTGGGCATCTGTACCATCTTGGCCAGGCCTGGGAGGGAGCAATTCTACCCTTACCATGTGACAGCCGGCAACCTGGCCCAGATCTCCTTTCAAGTAGCACCTAAAATATTCTCCGGGTGAACCTAAGGCTAAGTATGGCATGGCCTACAAGCGCCAGTCTGGGCCTTTTAACACCACTCTAAGATACAATCAGGAACCCATGAGGCCTTCTGGTGGCCCGGAGTCCAGTTATTGAGGCCAAATGGGAGTCTCTCGTGTTTGGCTGACTCAGAGCTGGGTGCAGCTTTCTGGAGTGGGCACTTTCTGATACCAAGGTGGTGCAGCCTGCAAACTGCTTTCCTGTGTGTTTGAGTCCAGAATGCCAGCCCAGTTCCCACTCTCGGGTGACTCCCAAGGTGGCTTGGTTGTGGACTCCCTTATCTGGCCACCTGGCCCTCCCCACAGGGCCTCTGTCCTCCAAAGCCTTCTCCCCACTACCAGGCTGATAAAAAGACAGGGCTCAGCTCCCAGATGGGTGGGAGGTCCCACAGGCTGGAGAAGAGACCAGCGGACACATGCACAGTAGTTTGGATGTGCCATGTGTAGCATTTCTGGCCTGAAGCCACGCCCCCTCAAAACACCCCAAATTGAAGGATTGCATCCCTATTGCTAGAGAGCGAGGACTTCAGTCTGGGCTGCAAAAGCACAGCTCTGCCTCCAAATCTTCTAGAGTCTCCTCTGCGCCCACATGGGATAGATTTCGTCTAAGCCTATGGGGCAACTTCTCTTCTGAGAATTTGGGAGGCTGTGCTTAGCAAGGTGGGGTTCTGCCCTCTCCGGAGCCCACAGGGTCACCAGGGTATTAACTCTGCAGGAGCCTCTGGGGAGGCTGCCTCTGGGAGCCAAACACCCCATTTCTGGCCAAACTGCCACGGGCTGTGCATCCCAGGAGGAGAGACTTCCAAGCACCTGTCTGGGTTTTTTGGGGCTCCATTAATGGCTATAAGGCCTTGGCTGGCCACGGTCCAGGCTGTCTTGGGCACACATGCCAATGCCAGCAGACCGATCTCACATGCAATTCTAGCAAAACAGCCTGGTTTTTTGCACGACCTCTGAAAAAACTCTCCCACCACACTACACAGCTAAACTTAGGCTCAACCTGCCACAAATTCTTCTCCCTGCCCCTCAAGAAAAGCCTACCTGCCCTATCTCATCTCCCCAAAGCATTTTCAAAATGGCTTTCTTGTGACACCCAGATCAGGGTGTCATTTTGCAAGGATGTCCCTTTCATGCAGTGGTGCAGCCACCCAGGCACACTGAGACAGAAGTTTGCTTTGTGGTTCTGTGAACTCAGATGTTTTATATAAGGAAAATGATGCAAAATCAGAAACTTTAAGGCTTGGTAAATATTTGCACACGTCCCCTGTAACTGAGGACACTGAGACGGCAGCATCCAAACATTGGCTGCTTTGAAAACACACCATGAGGAAGGCAGAAGGGGTCAGCCCAGCACAGGGTGATGAAGGGAGCCTCTAAATTCTTTCTTCAACCTCCACCTATTTCCCTGAAAAGTCTACTTGGCTACCGGGCCTGAGAAACAACTATGGGTTGCTTACATCATGCTGTGAGTGTCAGGGTTTTTGTTCAGGGTTTATTTTCATCTCAATCCAAATATAAGAAGCAAAAAGAACCCTCCATTTTCCTGCATTTGGGATGCTGGAGCAAGAGGGAAAATTCCAGCTTAAAGCAACTAATCAACACTGTTTTATTTTGTTTGTGCACGTACTTACTTTCTGGCAAATGATTCTAAGCTCCGAGTATGCCTTTTCACTGGACTAATTCCCATACCAATTAAAGGAGGGTGCATGGTTCTACAATGAGGAAGCTATTGTTGATCTGGAAATAATCTTCTTTCTGTCCTTAATGTTAGGTTGGAAGGAGAGGTGTTGGGAAGTGAGAAACAGGGCGTGTTCTCTTGTAGGGCCTCTTCCAACTTTCATTGGTTTGAGTACTAAATGCATGTTGTATTTTTAAGGACGAATCCTTTTCATTGCAGAAACAACTCTAAATATTTTACCTCTGGCCATACCTTATTATTTTCTATCAAAACATTTCTCAGCCAGGTGCCTTGGCTCAGCCTGTAATCCCAGCACTTTAGGAGCCCGAGGTGAGAAGATTGCCTGAGTCCACAGGTTCGAAACCAGCCCGGGCAACTTGGTAAAACCTCCTCTCTACAATAAATCAAAAAGTAAGCTGAGCATGGTAGCATGCGCCTGCAGTTCAGCTACTCGGAAGGCTGAGGTGGAAGGATTGCCTGAGCCCAGCAGGTCAAGGCTGCGGTGGCCGTGAGCATACCACTGCACTCCAGCCTGGGCGACAGAGTGAGACTCCAACTCAAAAACAAAACAAAACAAAACAAACAACAAAAAATAAATTTCTCCCCCTGAGATCAATGGTTTGCATATTGCTAAGAATGAAAGTCAAAGTTGCTATATTTTTTTCCCCTAAATCCACATTTCTGTGGGGGGACAGATAGCAACTGTTTAATGAAATTTCACAGAGGCAAAAAGAGAAAAGCCAAATATATTCAGGGTATTCAGCAGTCCCATGTTGAATTTTTTTTTCTTATTGATGGGGGGGTGTGGGAGGGTAGTGGTAAGAATATGAAAAGAAGCTGTGATTCTTTGCTGAATTAATGACAACTTCTCCCTGCAAAGTACTGATTTATAATCTCTTCACCATACTACTCTGCCTGTTTTCAGACTGAGGGGGGAAAGTTTGCTAAATATATTCATAATTACATGTACAGTTTCAAAGGACTGGATAGAAGCAATGCTTGGGCTATTTGAATGCTCACCATTAAAACAGAAATCGCTTCACATTTAGCACTAAATGCTGTCTGATTTTCCACACTTAACAATTCCATAATTTTAACATTCGGCTTCATCGCCTCGATTATAGCTCAGTATCTTGGCGAAACACTCAGTGTTCCGGCCTCGTTAATTCACGTAAAACACCCTATTTGTAGAAGTATCATTAAAGGCTAATTTGGTGAGATATCCTTATTTAGCAAAGCAAATAGGATTTGACAGTCAGCTCCGGGTGGCGATTCAGCAAAGCACAAACACAATTCACAACGTGATAATTTCCCATCGATGAGTCCCATTGGAACTGTGGACTCCTGAAAATTGTGCTGTTTCATCGTGTCCATAATAAAGAGAAAGAACTCTGGAAGTCAAGAACCGTTTTTGCCAAGGCAGCACAAATGTCATCTGTGTGCACATGTGCCATGCCTTTCAAGCCACTAAAGTCCTTGTATCAAGGACTCTGTGTTCAAAAGTGGTTCAGGTACAGATCTCTTTTCTATTCCCTGCTGTGTAGACTTCATGTAAATCCAGGTTTGCAAATAACACAGGGTGTGTGGATGTCTATATAGGTTACAACTGGAGAGCTGGTGTGTGTGTGTGTGTGTGTGTGTGTGTGTGTGTGTGTGTGTGAAGTTAATGTTCTGGGGCATTCGCACCCCCACCGTCCTGGCATTTGAGACCTCCTCTAAACATACTATCCAAACTTTCTTACAAAAATGTCTTCAACAGCATGGTTGCAAAAAGTTGCAAAAAATGTTGTCATTCTAGATAGCAGTTCCTTTGACAAATGTAGACAAGTCTAATGTCATGACAATACGTTGTTTCGTGGGTATTTTATTTTGGGGGTTTCAAGCATGTTGCCACACTCGAAGTGCCTTCCTTCCCTTCCAATCCGGTCCCTGGAACAATCCGGGGTGGGGGAATTGTACTTTCGCCTTCTCGCATGGCCTCCCAAGGACATAAGTCCTCGAAAACACGGCAGGTTCAGCAAACTGAGAACACTCACATGTAAGAACATCATCCCCTCCAAAGGGGCTTTCACCGAAAGCAGCAACACCCGGTTTCTTCCTCAGCCGGGTTTTGGTTGCGCAGCCTACGGGGTGGCAGCTCTCCACCCTTGTCCTCCAGGGGCCACCGGGGCCTGGATCTCACGCAGTGAAGAATGACCCCAAAAGCGGGACTTTGTGGGCCAGTTGGATAAAACATAAACTCATCTCGCCCTCAAAACCCCGATTCTGGGACCACAGCGTCCAAAGACCCCTTGCTGGAGAAGTGGGTCCCATCCAGGCTCACAAGCCGGCCAGGCTACCTTTGAGGCAGGATGTTAGAGAATCCTGGATCATTAAAGGAATCACCCTGGATTTTCCCTAAAGGAGGGTAGTTCATCTCCTCGAAAGGGAGGAGGTCACTGTGGGAGGGAGGGGGTATCTGCCCACCCCGAGGGGGTGCCTTTTTGTTCCCAGAGCAGTCACCAATTGTCCCAGGTCGAACAGTCAGGCCTAAAAGCTTCCCAGAGAACACAGAGGGGCGCCCCAAACGTCCCATAGCAGAGCGGACGTCGGCGTTCGAGGTACAGCTCCCCGTTTCCAGCTAAATAAAGTTTGGTTATTTGTGTCCTTAATCGTCTCTCATTAAAGTCAAATTTGCTGCCCAGATTGGGGGAAATGATTTCCATGTTAATAACTCAATTAGCCTCCGGGTTCTGGAAAGGCCACTCCCCCACACACCTTTTCTCCTCCTTTTAACCCCCCTCCCTTTTTCACAACTTCTCCTAAAAATAAATTATAAATATGGATGTGTCCTCAGAAGATCTGCGCGGCACATCCCACCGCTCTGTGCGGTGGGGATTGGAAGTGAGAGAAAACGGAAAGCCACTCCTCCCCAGCCCCAAATCAAAATGCCTTTTCTCTTTTTCTAACTACCCCCCCCCCACAACTTGCTGTCGTCTCGGGTCCAGACACCCCGACTCACACCCCGGAATCTTTTTTTTTTTTTT
>NW_007245941.1:269192-269699 GCF_000164805.1 Carlito syrichta
AGCCTCGCCTCGCCGCCGGGGGTGGCGACAGCGGCGGCGATCGCAGCCCAGACAAGCGTCTCGCGCCGGGTCCCGGGAGAGCCGCGCGCTGCCCCCGCCGCCACCTCCCCGCTGCCATTCCCACCCACCCGGGCAGCCGCCCCGCACCCCTTCGGCCCCAGGGGGCCTGGGCACCCACCTGCCGCGATCCCTGCCCTGGCCCGGGGAAGGGTGCCATGAAGGAAATAGGGGGAGACTCACCGCGGCTGCCTTCTCCTGGGGTGCAGGGGGCCCCAGGGGCTGCGCCTTCCCGGGCTCCGGGCAGGCGTGCGCGGGGTGGGGGGCGCCCCCCGGGCCCTGCAGCTTCCGCCTCTATTGGAGCCGAGCCTCAAATCCTTCGCCGTGGCGGGGGGAACACTTCCAGAAAAAAAAATCGGCCCCTCCCCAGACAAGATCCAAGTGATGGGCGGGGAGCGTAGAAAATCCTTTTCTGCGGAGAGCGCGGAGCCAACGGGGCTACACCCGGCC
>NW_007245941.1:270270-283135 GCF_000164805.1 Carlito syrichta
GCCAAATACTGTCAGTGGGTAGGGGCATTCCTAGAACTGCGACGGCGACGTCAGCCTCGACCTGTGGGGGCAGAGCCCGGGGTTCTCCAAACTGGGGGAGGGGGGAGATCCCCCACTTCCAATATCCCCGTTGCCGGTGCGGAACCCTAACTGGTTTTCCCTCCCGAAGGGCGGGCAGGATCCCTGCAAATGTGCTCGAGGGATCCCGGGGTCAGGGGCCAGGGGTGCTTGAAATAGGGTCGCATCCACTGAAGGTGCAGAACCGTCCCCAGATCTGTTCCCTCTTTCGGGAACACCCGGTGCTGGTGCCAGCAGGCGCTTTTTAGCCCTTCCCTCAATTTTCAGCGCCCCCAGCCCCCATGACCAAATAGGAAAAGTAGGAGCCGCATCAAGCCGGGGGTCTCCCACGTCTCTTCCATCCGCCCCTGGGTGGTCCCTAACATCCTCTGGGACCTCTGGAGTCCCCGAAATCCCCGGTTCTGAAACTGCAGAGAAACACTCTGTTTCCAACAATTCCCCAAAATACCAACCCACCTTCAGGCAAACAAATAAAGTTGTGCTTCCTCCTTCCCAATCCAATGTCACTTTGTCACAGCTTCCAAAGCCAAGGGCTCTGGGAGAATTACTGGAAACTGGGGTTGGGGCATGAGGGTATCTTCTCCACCTGGCAAAAATCCGGCCTCTGACGCTGGCACCCCCAATCCCTTCCTTGCTACTTTTCATTTCCAGCAGTAAGGGGGTCATCTCCCCCTGAAATCTGCCCCACCCACACCCTTGCTACCTTTCATTTCCAGCAGTAAGGGAGTCGTCCACCTCCTGAAATCTGCCCCACCCACACCCTTGCCCAGGGACCCCAGATCTATTGAAGAAATGGCTCCTCTTTTCCCAATGAAAATTCAAATAATTGAGACATGACTGGTCCCTCTCTGAGCAAAAACGTGACTGGACTGAGCCTCCCAGGATCATAAAAAATGTATTTGCTGTCCTCTGTTGGCCAACTCCAGTCACACTCAGAACACACATTACCCAGCCCTGCTGGCGATCCCGATGGGGGGGCAGGGATCCAGTCAGAGGGAGTGGGCTAGCCAGCCTCCTCTCCTGCCTCACTTGCATCCCACCCGCCACCCCAGGGGTCCAGTCTTGCAGCTGACCATAGGACTTCGACCCACTGGCCCTATAATTCCGATTCCTTTTCTCTCCTTGGGCCCTAATTCCAGAATTCTGGAGGGCAGAGTTCAAGGTGGGGAGAGGACAAGGAAGGCTGGGGTGGGGGTGTCAGCTCACTCTGGGCTCAGGGCACGGGGAACCGCAAGGAATGGTTTCTCCCATTGAAGAGGGAATGTGACAGAAGGGGGATAGGTCAGACACCCCCAAAGCCATAGGGCTGATCACAGATAATAACAGTCCCCACTTCCTCCTGAGGATCCAATATGTGCCAAGCACAAGAAGTATACTATCTTACTGAATGCACCTGCTTTCCAGGTAAAAACACTGAGGCTGGGAGGTCAGTTGTTTGTGGAACTAACACCTGCTTGCTCTCTGCATGCCAGGCACAGCTGATGCCAGGACCATGGTGGCTAACAGCACAGGCCCCTGTCCCCGAGGAACTTGTCAGCTGGGGGAAAGACCCAAGTCAACAGGCAATCACTACACTGTTGCTGTGGTCCAGGGAGCTCTGGAGTCTTATTGCCTCAGGTCAGTGCACCATGATGCTGAACTGAGAGTGTCCTACCCCAGCCTTCCTTGGAGACTGTCTATGTGATGGTAGTGTCCTCACCGTCCCCTTTAGTGAGGTAGATTGAGAAAGAGGCTGTGTCTCCCTCTGCTGCATGTTGCCATCTTGGGAGACCCTGGGCACTGCTTATCCTCCCTGGGCCTCAGTTTCCTCATCTGTAAAGTAGGAGTTGTAAGGCCTGCCTTATAGGACTTCTGGGGATATCCCATGGAAGTGAGGGGTATTTAACACAAAAGTTGCTTGTGCTTGGTGTCATTACCTGAAGAAGGGGATGTCTAAAACGGCAGAAGGAAAACCCTGGGTTGATGGGAGCAGCATGTGCAAAGGCCCAGCCTCGCTGGGGAACCGACACAGCTGCCCCCTGCTGCAGCAGTGCTGGCACAGGGGCTGCAGGTGCTAATCTCACCCACATCTGTGCGCTGAGCCACAGGGTTCTGGAAGCCTTCCTGGTCCCCCTGCCTGGACTCTGGGATAGCTGGTTGGATGCAGAAGGAAAAACCAGACCCTGGTGGGACCAGCAGAACCTGTGGGTGAGGCCCCACCAGAGGCAGCCAGGGTCTGGACTTTATCCTGCATTTTAAACCCCTTAAAAGATGCCCCTCAGGTCCCTCTGAGGCCTGCCCTTGCCAGGCCTGGCTCTGCTTCCCATGACTCAAGCTCGTGGAGGCCTGAAATCCAGTTAAGCAGTGGAAGCGCCACCAGACTCCAGAAAACAACCCGCTCTTCAGCTGGAAGCCCCGGAGGCCCATGCTGGCCTTCTCCCAGGAAGAAGCCCCACCTGCACCCAGGTTTCTGGCCCCAGGGTGATGCCAAGGCCCAGCTAGAGCGATGAGAGGCCACTCCAGGCAGAAGAAGCCCTGGAGAGCTGCAACAGGGCCTGAACTTCAGGGAAAGGCCTGGACTCTGACTCCCAGGCACACGGAGAGAAGCACAGGCCTCACCCTGCCTGTCTGTGGGTTTCCTCAGGGCCTGGGGAGGGAGGACAGGAGGGTGCCAATGCCCAGTCACTGCTGTCTCCTGAGAGTCCCAGAATATCAAAAATGAAAGCCTTCCAAAGTAGACATGCAAAAATGATTGTGCTTTAGAGTTCAAACCTCTATGCTGAGCAAATGTGTACCTGTGAAAAAGACACACAAATACATTGCGATGGAGTGATGCTACACATGGGACAGGGGCAGGATGTATGGAAAATATATTGCTGCCCAGTGCAGTGGCTCATTCCTGTAATCCCAGCACTTGCAGTGACTCATGCCTGTAATTCCAACACTTGGGGAGGCAGAAGTGAGAGGATTGCCTGAGCTCAGGGATTCAAGACCAGTCTGGGCAACATGGTAAGATCTCGTCTCTACAATAAAAAATAAAAAAATAGCTGGGCTCGGTGGCTCAGCCTGTAATCCTGCGCTTTGGGAGGCTGAGGTGAGTGGATTGCCTGAGCCTGTGGGTTCGAGACCCACCTGGGCAACTTGGCGAGACCTCATCTCTACAATAAATCAAAAAATTAGTCGGGCCTGGTAGCACACGACTGTAGTTCCAGCTACTTGGAAGGCTGAGGCAGAAGGATCGCCGGAGCACAGCAGGTTGAGGCTGCGGTGGCCGGGAGCCACTGCACTCCAGTTTGGGCAACAGAGTGAAACTCCAACTCAAAAAACAAACAAACAAATAAATTAAATTAAATTAAAAAATTAGCCAGGAGTGGTGGTGCATGCCTGTGGTTCCAGCTACTTAGAAGGCTGAGATGGAAGGATTGCCTGAACCCAGCAGGTCGAGGCTGTAGTGGCCGTGAGCATGCCACTGTACTCCAGCCTGGGTGACAGAGTGAGACTCCAACTCAAAAAAAAAGAAAATATATTCTTGCGTAGTTCAGTGGAATCCTTGAGACACAGTCTAAAGTGGTGTGATGGCTGTCTTCCTCCCTTTGCCCCCTCAGAAGGAGGCTGTGTGATCGTTTCTGGAGAGAATGTTAAAAATCTAGTCTAAGCCTAATGCAGTGGCTCACACCTGTAGTCCCAGCACCTTAGCAGGCTGAGGAGGGAGATTCGCTTGATGCAAGGAGTTTAAGACCAGCCTGGGCAACAAAGCAAGACTCCCATCTCTATACTAAAAAAAGAAGTTCTTAATTAACCTGACATGGAGGCTTATGCCTATAGTCCCAACTACCCGGCAGGCTGAAGTAGGAGGATTGCTTGAACCAGGAGTTTGAGGCTGCAGTGATCTATGATCACACCACTGCACTGCAGCCTAGGTGATCCTGTCTCTTTAAAAAAAAAAAAAGTCTAGTCTAAATCATTTTTTTGTATACAAGATCTTAAATCAAGTGGCCCTCACAGGTCAGATCTGAAGCTCCCTGAAACTGGAGGGGTCCCCAGCCTCAGACCCTCGACAGGGGAGCAACTAGAAGGACTTCCATTGTGCCCCTGCCCACCTGCCTCAACAGTGTTCCTCCTGTGGAGGGAACAGTTGGAAATTGGGTCAAAGGCAGTGAAGTGAAACTACACTTTCTGTGGCCCTGGCCTTCAGAGTCTGTGACGTCAGATGGAGAGAGCCACGGGGACATAAGGTCACCCAGAGCCTTATGAAAACATTCTGGGACCTGTGGGCTTCAATCTTGTGTTTCTTTGTAAAATGAAAAGCATGGGCCAAGCCAGAGCCCAGGGTTCTTCTGCCCAGCTTGGTCGTCACCTGGGACAGATTGCATGATAATAACAAACTTGGTTGGGTGTGGTGGTGCACACCTGTAATCCCAGCACTTTGGGAGGCTGATGTGGGAGGATTGCTTGAGCTGAGGAGTTCCAGACCAGCCTGGACAACATAGTGAGACCTCATCTCTACAAAAAAATAAACAAACACAAACTTGTTGGGCGTGGTGGCGCACGCCTATAACTCCAACAACTCAGGAGGCTGAGGCAAAAAAAGGGTAAACTTTTATTGAGTGCTTACTGCGTGCTCTGCATTTTTTATACTTGAGACCACTTTATCACGGAAGGAGCCCCACAGACCAGGAACTGGTCTCATTTGACAGATGAGGTGCTAGGAAGCTGGGCACGTGCTGCTGGCCCCTTGTCCTCAGCCTCATGGGAGGTGTCTGGAGTTCCATGGTGCATCCTGACAGCTTCCAGAGGTAGAGAAGGCAGGTAGGATCATTCTCCCTTGGCAGAGAGGAAGTGGCTTGTGCAAGGTCCCCCTTTGTGCTGATTAGATTCTCCCACGTCCTTGACACTTGATCTGTCTGCCAACTCACCTTCCCAGCCCTCCCCTGGCGGCTCTTCGAGGCCTGCCAGGAGCTTTAAGTCCTCTCTCTACTCACACCTCGTGTGTCTGCCTCTTTCTCATGACAATGTGTCCATTTATGAGTCCTCTACCATTCCTCTGTGAGCCACTGGGAGGCACCACACACTCCCATGACCTATAGCCCCACCACATGCCAGTCCAGCTCCTGGTAGGGCGCAATAAGGTTTTGTTAGAAAATGAGTAAGAGAAGGAAGGGCCTGGAAGAGGGGGAAGGGGGCTGAACAGGGGTGCCATCCCCTCTGTGATGATGTTGGGGCTCCAGGGCCATCCTGGGTGGACAGAAGACAAACTGCCACCAATGTGCCAAGGGGCCTGTGGTTTCTGGGGGGCTGGGTCCTTGTCTGCTAAGGGGGTGATGACGCAGGCACTCCAGGGCTGCAGAAAGCCCAGCTTTGCAAGGAAAAGAGAAGCCGAAAAACTGCTGTGACCTAGGATAAGGTCTGAGTCCTCCCGAGTTTCGGTTCCCTGAGTGACAACAATGAGGTATTAAGAGGAGTCAGCTGCATGATACCCAGGAAGTGCTTGTATAGTCTGGCATACTAAGCTGTCAAGAAATTGTAGCAATTATCATCGGCTATGAAACGTGGTGAGAAACAGACTGTGCCTGTGTATGTTATGAGATGTGCCAGGGGTTGGTTGAGCGAGGTGGCTCGTGCCTGTAATCCCAGCACCTTGGGAGGCTAAGGCAGGAGGATTGCTTGAGACCAGCTTGGGCAACACAGTGAGCTGACCATCTCTGCAACAAAAAGTAAAAATTAGCCAGGCGTGGTGTGCACGACTGTAGTCCCAGGAACTCGGGAGGCTGAGGCAGGAGGATTGCTTGGGCCCAGGAGCTCAAGGCTAGGCTGCAGTTAGCTACGATTGCACCACTGCACTTCGGCCTGGGCAACAGAACAAGACTGTCTAGAAAATGTTCAAAAGGTGCCAAGTACTCCTTTCTCTCCCTTAAGATGCGCTGGCTGCTGGGCTGGGTGGCTTAGCCTGTAATCCCAGCTCTTTGGGAGGCTGAGGTGAGTGGATTGCCTGAGCCCGTGGGTTCCAGACCCACCCCGGGCAACTTGGCGAGACCTCATCTCTACAATAAATCAAAAATTAGCCAGGTGTGGTAGTGCACGTATGTAGTTCTGGCTACTTGGAAGGCTGAGGTGAAAGGATCACTAGAGCCCAGCAGGTCGGTGGCTGGGAGTGTGCCACTGCACTCCAGTCTGGGTGGCAGAGTGGGACTCCAACTCAAAAAAATTAAAAATTAAAAAGAAAATAAAAGATGCGTTGGCCGTCTCTCTGGCTTCAGCTTCCTCCAGGCTCCTCAGCTCACTGAAACCAAAGTGCAGGAGGTACCAGCGCCTGGGTGGGTAGGCTGACCTGGCCTGGCTGGACCTGGTCACTCAGGGAGGCCAAGCTGGTTTCTCAGAGTTTCAGCAGAGAGGCCACAGTGTGTCAAGGAAGTAGATGAATTCCAGGAAGTCCGGCCCAAGTGGAACGAGAGAGTTGATCAATTTCCCTGTCAGCACAGAACCCTCCTTTGGAACCCACCGGACTAGGATCATGGCATCAATCCTCAGACCAATACCAACTTAAAAATAAATGCCATTGCAATTGGAGTTTTTTTTCTTTTTGACCAGAGGTTGCAATTGGCAGCCTGCAGGCCAAGTGGAGCCCACAGATATGTTTCATTTGGCCTGTGGAACATTTAAAATAATAATAATGAAATTGATTTAGTGGCCAACGTTTTTAAATCAGGAAATTTCATATTTTAAAAATCCAGATTTCTGACTTCTTAAAAAAGAAAAAAAAACCAGATGATCAAAAAGATTTGGTGGTACAAGGCCTGCGTTCCCACAGGTCAACAGTAGTTTGGAGCAGAAGAGTGGTACGTTTGTCAGGATAGGCTAGCTGCTGTAACAAACACTCCCAAACTTTCAATGACTTAGGGCAATACAAGTTTATTTTCTGCTCATATCACAGTCCAAGGAGTGGAGGGTGGGGATTGATTCCCAGAAGGCAAAAATAACGGGGGGTGGTGATCTTAGAGTCTATCCATCACATTTCTCAAAGTCAGATGTAGGTTCTCCTACTTGGGTGTGTTTCGAGAATTGTTACGGATTTTCCATCTAGTGAGGCTTAGGTGTGGGAGTTCCTTTTTATCCCGGCAAGTAAAAATCAGCTTGCTCACCTGAATTAGGAGGGCAGGGTGGAAGGAAAAGAAAACAGAGCTGTGGGAAATCTTCACCGTGCGCCAGCCTGGTGATTTACTCAGCAAAACTCAAGTTGATGTGATATAAACAACGTCTGCTGCTTCCAGGGGCCTGCCACAATATTTTCTTTTAAGTGCTACTCACGCCTGAAATACACTTCTGGTTTTGAAATGTGGTTCCCAGTCCATGTATGTATACAAACCGCTCGCTCCCTGATTAAGAGTTCCATTTTTTATTCTTTAATGTAGGCTTTCTAAATGGAGGATGTTGGCTCAAATGGGAAGCCTGCCAGGGCCAGGGCGATGGGAGGTCTCCCCTCGGAGAGGGTCAGCTTGATGATGGGAGTGGGCTTCTCCCTGGGGACGTAGCATCGTCTCCATGCAAGTGGCCACTCTGCATTCACGCCCTTGCTCTCCAGAGCCCTGGCATCTGTTTACTCTTAACAGTTTTGCTCTCTTTTTTCCTGTTGTTCACCATAGAAGTTTTGCTGTGAAAATAGTCCAAAAGTAACATCGCTTCTCTTTGTCAAAGTCATGACACTAGGGAAAAATTAGTAATTTTCTCTGAAATTCCTCTCTACCTCTCCCCCCACCTGGAGGTATCCGGTCTCAATGGCCTGATACATGGTGTGGCCTTCATGCGGGGTGTGAACTTTCTTCACATTCCAAGAAACCAAAACCAACACATGCATATCCACAGGTAGGTATGGTATAAACACATTCCTTTATTTTTACAAAAACAGGGCATCAAAAATTATAGGTATGCACTATGAATAAGTCCTAGAGCTATGTGGTATAACAAAGTACCTAGAATTAACAAAATGATATTGTGTACATAAAAATTTGTCTTACCATCCCCACCATCACACAAGCAAAGGGACACAAGGAAACTTTTGAAGGGGAATGTCCTATATTCAAACTCATCACGTTGTATACATTAAATAGGTGCAGATTTTTTGCATATTAATTATACCTCAAGACATCTTTAAACAATAAAAACCAGGCCGTCAGTTTCTCCTACTTAACATACAGATCAGTCATTTTTTTAATAACTGCCCACGATGCCATGAGGTTGTTGGCTCACCATTTATTGAGCTACCCTGGCTGGTGGCTGTTAAAAACGTTATCATGAGAGGAACTCCACAACACAGGAAGTGGATAAATATATGCCATTCTGAAATTGCAATGGGACAAATTGAGGCACTTAAAGCCACCAATCTAAGACTCTCACTAGTTCCTGGCAGATGTAGGGCAGAGCGCAGTCTAGCTCTGACCTTGCTCAATGCTGCCACAAGGTGTCACTGTTGAACTAGCTCCTGCACAGCCTCTGTGTTTAGCCCTTCTCCCAGCTTCTCTTGCTTCAGAAGTCCTGTTAAACCCTAATCTGCCACTGATTAACTTTGAAAACAGGGAGTTGGGTTGGAAGAGTGTAATTTATTCTTTTTAAAATTTTTTTATTTTAAAGATGTGGGGGACAAATAGTTTTGTTTTTTTTTTAATCGTGGTCTGTTGCTCAGGCTGGAGTGTGGTGGCACGAACATGGCTCACCACACCCTCAACTTCCTGGGCTCAGGTGAGCCTTTCGCCTCAGTCTTCCAAATAGTTTGGACTACAAGAGCCTGCCATCGTGCCTAGCTAATTTTTTTTTGTAGAGATGAGGTCTCACTGTGCTGGCCAGGCTGGTCTCGAATCCCCGGGCTCAAGCAATCCTCCCACCTCAGTCTCCCAAAGTGCTGGGATTACAGGCATGAGCCACTGCTCCCACCTCATTTATTCTTTTTGAGAAAGCTGTGTGCTCCTTATGCAAATCTTCCTTATTCCCAATGGTCATATTTCATCCCGAGTTTCCAGAGGTCACTGAGCTCTGTCTCAAGTGTCTCTTTTCCCCTCACAGCCCCAGCATCAGAGCTTTATCTTCCCTTTGCATGTCTTAGGGAGGCCAGGGAGTGATTCTTCACAAAGATGGTCAACATTGAGGTGACTTCCAGACATGGAATTCATATAAAAGTTATAGAAATCCAAACACGGCTTTATATATTAATGAACTCAAGGGGTTTAAATGGGCATAAAACATCTCACTTATTCAGACACACGATCAGCTCTACCTGTTTAAGTGCAAACAGAACCTGAATTTGAGATTTGGCTCACTCGTTTCTGATACTGCAGCATATGACAACCTGGCTTTATAGCTCAATGGCATCCCCAGACTGCAACCAAAGGTGATGCTTTTGAATTTGTTTGTAATCGTTCAGGCTTAAAACTCAAAAAACAAATAAAACAGCAATTACTTCTCGATATGTGAATACATACTCAGTTATTTTGTGTAATATTTTTGCATAAGTGGTATCTATAGTACTTTATGTAAATATTTCAGCCTGATTGGGTTCTTATACCTGCTGCCCAGAAGAACGGAGACTAATACAGCTGTAGAGAAAGAGTTCAATAGTGTAAAGTAGCTGAGTGAAGAGGATGGGAAATATTTCTCAAATCCACCTACCTGAGAATTTTAGGCTAGGGTTTGTAAAGGAATAGTTTGGGGGGCTTGGGGGCAACTAGGGAATGGGTGATGCTGATTGGTTGGAGATGAAGTCATGGGGGGTGTCAAAACTGTCTTCAGGCACAGAGCCAATTTCTGGGTGATAGTCTGATATGTGTCCCGGGTCCTGGTGGGGCCACAGATCCATCAGAGCACAGAGTCTGAAAAACATCTTAAACACCATTCTTGGGTATTATAACAGAAAACCTATCTATCAAGCTAGACCCTCAGCTTCTGCTCCATGGGCAGCAAGCCATTACAGAGATAATTTAGAAGGAAGATATGCAGGAGGTGGAGTCCCTAGAGATTAGAGATGCTTGGGCTGGCTGATCAAACTTTAGGATGCCACCAAGGAGATCTGTGTGCCCTCTGGTTCACTGTTGAAGAGCAAATATGTTTATCAGCCTGGTGGACTGCTCCCCCCTCCCCCATGGGTCACGACACGAAGATAATCAATTGCTCTCTATTGAAGTGAAAGCAACTTACAAACACTAGATGTGTTCATTTCTAACCAAAGCTGCAACTTCGTAGGGTTCAGGTTTCTTTTACAACTTTTACCCTGTGGCCCTATATTTATTTAATATGGGCAGTGTCATAAATTGCCTTTTTCTAAAGTATATTCTTCATCTGATTCAGAGAGGTGGGGATGATATGTCCTTTTCTAAGTGGATGATATGTCCTTTTCTAAGACTTTTCTATGGTGATGTCACAGAGGAGTGCTGGTCTACTCTTTGGATTGGGTGGGAAAGACAAGGACAGGAAAATTGGAGTGGACAACTCAATGCTCTTCACAGATACTGACCCACATGCCCAGGTGCAGTGGTCTTTGGGGACTTTTTTTTTTTTTGGATAGGGTTTCACTCTGTTACCCATGCTGGAGTGCAGTGCTCTGATCCTGCCTCACTGCAACCTCAACCTCCTAGGTTCAAGCAATTCTCCTGCCTCAGCCCCCTGAGTAGCTGGGACTTCAGGCATGCACCACCACACTCAGCTAATGTTTGTATTTTTGTGGAGACAGGGTCTTGCTATGTTCCCAGGGTGGTCTTGAATTCCTAGACTCAAGTAATCTTCCTGCCTCAGCTTCCCAAAGGGCTGGGATTACAGGCATGAGCCACCGCACCTGGCTTATTTGGGGACATTTTTAATAGAAAGGAAGGCAGGTGCTCTTTTGTGGCACTTCTCCAAAAAGAAATGGAGAGGACATTCAGCATGTAACTCCCTTAATTCTGGATTGTTCTGATTTGCCTGTATTCTAATATCTTTGTGTTTGTGGGAGGGACTTGGGGGGGGGGTGATTCTGGGGGGAAAAATTACACATAAAATACAAACAGTCATCTTGTAGAAAGTACAAACGATGCCCAGCATGTGTTACAGGGTAAGAGGCCATGCCTTATTTTGGTGTGCACCCATCTGCCCCCTGGGTTACTCGGTGTAGCTGGGCCCAGCAGCGTCAGCATGGTCAAAAGACTTAGAAATGCAGCGTCTCAGGTCATACTCCAGACCCACTGAGTCAGAACCTGCATTTTGACACGATCCCCAGCTTTGTTTTTCTGTGTGTTAGCTTACGTATTTACATGCATGCATGCACACTGCTCCTGCTGGCGATTAGAAGGTGGCTTTAGAATACGGTTTTAGTGACAACAGTGGTGTCCAAGCGCGGTCCAACGCCCACATCCTTCAGCTCCTGGGAAGCGCAAAGGACCAGGCCAGCGAAGAGCTACCGAAGGCGGAAGCTTTGGGGGTGGGGCCCGGCCACCGGGGTGCGAACGAGCCCTCTAGGGGATGCTGCTACTCTCGACGTGAGAAGCACAATCTCCGAGAGGGTACACTTGGCCTGGCCGCTCCCGCCATCTCCTGTCTGCTCTGGAGAGCCCGCCCTGGTCCTGGTTTGCTCGCCGAGGCTGCCCTGAGTCCGGTTCCGCCACGCACACTCTAGGAGCTCCATTAATGCTTCCTCCAGTCAGGAAGCGGACCGATACAAGTCTCCCAAAACAGGTCAAGCTGGTTTACAGGTTATACAATACACCGGTTCCGGAGGCTGGGGTCACCGCATAACGTCTTCCAAGGCGGCATTCGGGCGGCCCCGCGGTGCACCCGTGCTACCTGGAGGCGCAGGCATTCACCGAGGTCGCCTCTGCACCGGTCTCTGGCCGCTGCTTCACAAACGCCGGCGCTGGCCGGATACTCGTTGCACACAGGAGTAAACGGAGGCTGGAAGCGAGGGTTTTAGATTTTCATGACAGCATTGCTTCAAGTCTGGGCAGGGCTGAAGGCCCACAGTGGATTGCCTTTCAAAAATAGCAAACCGGCAGACAACAGCTCACGCTGAGTGTGGGTTCGGAACCAGGCCACGGCGGTCTTTCTTCCATTAGAGCGGATGACATCGCATTATTTTTATATTTTTAATTTTATTTTAAAGATGAGGGGTACAATTCAGGGTTAGCTATTCAGTTGGCCATTGTACAGGTAAAATTTGAGCCTCACTTTAGTCCTAGTGTTCAGAAACACGGTGGGGGGGGCATCAGCTGTGGGCCTTCTCGCCCGCGTGGTGCCGGGCTTTCGCTGGGGCCAAGGATTCGCAGGCGATCCTCCCCGCGCCAGGCCTTGGAGTTTGCGACGCCCGCCGCCCCGGCTCTCCACCAAATCTCGGATGACGAAATGGCCTGGGGCGGCAGGGGGCGCTGTCTGTAGAGAGCCGAGGGCCAGGCGGGCCACACCGGCAGCGCGTCGGCCCGGGGGCGCCGAGGCTGGACCATCCAGACTGTCACCTCATACGAGGGAGGGAGGAGAGCTGGAATCCAAACTGAAGGAAAACAGTAGTCCCGCTGTGCAGTCCAGGGGAGAGGATGTAAACGCGGAATCACAAGGCGTCGACGTTTGTTGACCACTCTTGAAAAGGTGTCCCTCCATCCCTCCCAAAAAGTGACCTCTCAGCAATGGAAGAAGGGTAGCAGGCACGGACGGGGTTCGAACCCGTGATCTTCGGTTTACGAGACCGACGCCTTACCACTTGGCCACCGCGCCTGCGTTCCAACGGCGGCCCCGCGAACCTCTATCCTGGCGCTGCTCCCGTGAGCTCGCCCCGCGGGCGCGAGCGCGCGCCCGCTCGGCC
>NW_007245941.1:283155-331213 GCF_000164805.1 Carlito syrichta
CCGGCGGTATCGGTGTCCTCCGAGTCCTCCCCGCCACGTCAAGTGGTAGAGCTCTGGAGCGGGCGGGGCGCTGGCGGGCGTCTTAGAGACGGGATTCGAATCCTTGTTCTGCCAGAGATTGAGCGCCCTCGGGGGCCCTGCCCCCGAGCCTCAGTTTCGCCTCTAGGAATCGAGGGGTGGTGGCAGTTCTCGTTACCAGTCCGACTCCGGTTTGGTCCACGGCTGCCTTGGAGAACACGCTGAGCAAGGGCTGTTGAATGAAGGCGTGCTTTATAAAACACAAAGCCAAAAGTTCCTTCTCCCCGCTGATTGCCTCTGGGGGAGGCAGAGCACCCGGAATTTGTAACTTCTCGGGCCCACCCGATCCTGCCGAGTCGGCAGCCACGGGGTGGGGTCAGCCGTCTGGGCCTTAAGATCCGTCCAGGTGACGCCCATGAGCCCCACGCTCCAGACAATTCATAGGCATGTTCTTGTTTATAGACCCAAACATGCCCTTTTATTTTCATACAAATGAACCGGCTTTTCTGTTCTCGGCACTTTGATTTTCATGAATTAATGTATGATGTGTCAATTCAATAGCTGTGGTAGGTACTACAATATAATCATAATTCATGAATAGCATATATTATTTGATAAATATAACAATTTCTATTATTCATTAATGGGTGCATAATATTAACAGAACACTTTATAGTAAATTATATGTGCTAAAAAGTATGTACCATAATTAATTTGATCATTATGCATGGGTGGATGACCTTGTTCTCTTTGGTAGCTGAGTGGTTTTCCACTGGGCGGCTGCCTCACGGTTGATTTCATCTGTTTCTGGGAACGGGGCATGGGGTTGTCTGAGCTTTTTTTCTCACAAACAATCTACGTGTGTCTGCTTGCTGGTACCCACGATGCTGTCAAGTATATAGGGACATATGTTAAGAAAGTCCACAGACGCCCCCATGCAGGTGTATAGGCAGACAGGAAAGTGAATAATGCCATAAATTGTGTTCACCAAGTTGCTTTAAATGTCAAGGCTTGGGCAGGTGATTGGGAAAGGCAATTTTCCCTCCAGGCACTGGGTCTGGAATCCTGAGGCCTTGCAAATCACCAGGCAGCTCCCTAATTTAAAAAATAAAAATATAAAAATAAAATTCGAGAACATTCTCAGAATTAAAACATCCATTATTGAGTATTGCTTCCAACTAGTTGATGTCACTTCACTGTCTCCTTTTTATGGTGTTCATTGGGCTGTTGGAATTATTGTGCAGAAGTGACAGGGGCTTATAAAAAGTGATAAGAAATTAGCAAATGAAGGAAAATCACATGGGGGCTGAGCCCAGCTAACTGGCAGGCAGAATGGAAACCAAATTTTAAGAGGTACTGTGTTCAGCTTTGTCTTCTGCTGGGGGTGGGGGGTAGGAAGGGTGAATGCTTCAGGGGTACCAGGTATATGAAAAGGGGCAAATGTACCATGATGGGCAGGCAGGATGCCTGAGGTGTCCACAGTGTCAGAGTGGGGGGCCCTCTGCCCTTGCATGAACCCTAAACTAGAGCACACAGATGGTAGATGCCGGCAGATGAGCCTTTTTTTTTTTAAAGTAGGATTTATTGAAAGGACACAAAAGCTCCCAGAATGGGAGGGAACCCGAGGGGGTTGCCCAGACAAGCTTATTTAACTGGCAGGTGTAAAGCAGTCCTGAGAGGCCACAGATTATGGACACCTAGATGGTGGTTGGGTTTGTCCCAGTCCCGGAGTCTTAGTGGTGTCTGCACAAGGTGGGTCCTCTGTACGTATTGTAGAAGGAATCAACATGTGGGGTGCCCTTCCATGTGATCCTGGGGCCCCTCCTTGGTCAGAGGTCTCCAAGCACCCACAGTGTCCCGGTGCTAAACTTTCAGTATGCCTTTCGCTGTTCAAGCTGAAACCTTCAAGTCTTTGATGATCAGGAATTGGCCATTGTTCATCATTATTTACATCTAGCAAACATTTCCTGCACCCTCACAGGGTTGCTGGTGTAGGTAGGGTCCTGATGGCACAAAAAACGTGACCAATCCCAGGCTTCCCAAATGCTAGGGCAAGAAAGCAGGGTTGGTTGAAGCAGACGGTGTTTTGAGGGGTCGGGGAAGGTGATGTTTTAAGTGAGAAAATGTCAAAATTGATCTAGTTGCAGGGGTCCTGCTCCCGCCAGGTGTGGGATTTCCTGAAGGAGAGACGAATAGGCGAAAGAAGGAACTTAACGACGAAAATAATATACTTGGACACTGCTTGCAGGCCCAATGCCTGCAGAATAGATGACATTTAATGTTAGTTAACAGAAAGCTTTTAAACCATTTGTAAAGGGGCAAGACAAAGAAAATTCCTTCACGTACATATCCTTCAAAAGTTACCACCATCCAGCGGTCTTAGAAGCAACAAACAAGCCAAGAACACTATCTCCTTTCAGTCAATGAGTCTTTTCCATAAAGCCAAAAATGATAGTTTTAGTCCAAAGTCCCAAATTACAGTCCTTGAAATGTCTCAAGAAAGTTTCCAAGTGCACATTTCTCCATGTATCAGGAGTTTTCTCTCTGGGGCTTCTATGACCTTCAAAGCTTCGTAATCGCCTTTCTTGTCCAGGTGTCTTTGTTACTTTTCTCTTATCCTGCAGTACTTATTTCTAAAGAAAACTCAAAAGAAGCTTTTAGTGATGTTTCCCAGGTCCCAAGGTTGCTCTCTGTATTTAGTTAATTTATCATAAAAGTATCCAATTAGTATATTATGAATTCAGTGAAAACCCACTTTATAAACATTAACTTAAAATTTTAACTATTGAATTAAGTAAAAACCCTAACAATTAATCTTCATCCTAAGTCTGTGAAAACAGTGTTATAAATCACCTACATACCACCTAGATAAGTGTTAGAACTTATAATGAATTCATAATGCACTTACTATAAACTTGTGCTTCTAAAAAACCTTATGTCTAAACACTAAACTACATAATTCTAAATCAAATAAGGAGTGAATATACTTATATCATTTTTTACTCAAGCAATATCTAGTAACTTATAACCAAGTGAAAGAAAGCATTCTTGATGTGCTTCAGTGTTTAACCCTTGCATATGTTAGAAAAGGCAAACGGCATAGTGGGAAATGGAAAAATGAACCATGACATTTCCAGGTTAGCTGTGAGTACTTCATATAAACATGCCATTTTCTTCTTCCATGACTGCACAGCATTCTTTGGTTGTATCAACAGCAAAGATGGAAGACAGAAGGGCCTCAGCTGCCCAGACTCGCTTTGTGGCCAGGGGTCCTCAGGGCACCTGGAGTTTGTCAATCAGGCAGGCCTCCAACAATGGCTCCCAACATCTGGTGACAAAGCCAGGTGACATAATGAAATACTTTTGATCTTTTTGTTTTATCTGTATAATTAGGTTGCCTAGATCTAATTTGTAAGCATTTACATTTCTTTTGTGTCAAAAGTTAAGCACTCTTTTCTATTTTAGAAATATATATATAAGCCGGGCTTGGTGGCTCAGCCTGTAATCCCGTGCCTTTGGGAGGCTGAGGTGAGTGGATTGCCTGAGCCCGCGGGTTTGAGACCCGCCTGGGCAGCGAGACCTCATCTCTACAATAAATTAAAAAATCAGCTGGGCGTAGTAGCCCATGCCTGTAAATCTGGCTACTTGGAAGGCTGAGGCGGAAGGATCGCCGGAGCCCAGCAGGTCGAGGTTGCGGTGGTCGGGAGCGGCCACTGCACTCCAGTCTGGGCGACAAAGTGAGACTCCAACTCAAAAAAAAAAAAAAAAGAAATATATATATATATATATAATATATATATAATATATATATTATAGGCTTTAATCTTTTTTCCCTTCTTTTTCCTGCACCTGTTTCTCTGTGCCTGTCTCCAAAGTAGAAATTTTGGGACTCAGGCACTCAGACCCAGGAAATCTGTGAATTTCCCACAAGTGTGAGTATAGTGCATGTGTATTTTTCTGGAAAAGAAATGTCACAATTTTTGTCAGGTTTTCCAAAAGACTTCCTGAAGGTCTCAGAAGCCTGCAAGACTTTTGCCTTCCCCACTCCTCCCCGAAGGTATGTGATTCACCTGAACCCCAGAGAGGGTTCAGCATAGGATACACATAGATGTTCAGCAACATCTGTGAAGGTGGTTTAACCATAGTTGGGGTTGCTCGAAACATTGTTTCCGACTAATTCCATGACAATGGCTCCAACATGCTTTCCTCTTCCAGGGACCACCCATGTGTCCACCAGCTCCTCCTTCCTGGCTCCCCCGGCTCCTCTCTACGGAGCAAGGACGGCAGCAAAGGGGCTGTGAGGGGCTCTGCCTGCGAGAGTCTCACCCTGCGTTATTATCTCAGCTATGCCTCAGCAGAGGCCTGGCTGCAATTCTCACACCATCACGTGCGTGGCCCACCTGCCGATCTCATTAAAATGCAGACTCTGACTCAGTAGGTCTGAGCTGGGCCCGGGGATATAACCTGTAGCTGGATTGGGACCTCGCTTTGAGAACTACTACTTTAAGGTATTCTTAGAGAAATTAATTTGCTTGCAGGAGAGAAAAAAACCCCCTCAGGCTTGGATATTTAGGTCATCTGAGATAATGACAGCAGGCTTCTTACTAATACCCTAAGTAAAGACTTTACCTAAAGCAAGCACACTTAGCTACTCAGTGTCCTAGCTCCTTAAGGGCGGGACACTGTGAGTGACAGACAGCTTGGATCCCAGAATCAGCAGTGCGAGGTCAGAGAACACAGCCTCCCCTTTTAACTGCTTTTCTGATAAATACGGTGATGCAGAGCAGAATGGGTACCTCAAATGCTTGGCGGGGCTGGGCAGGTGACAGAAACCTGTGAACTGAGCAGGTGTGGGGCACAGAGTGAAGGACCTGGGGCCAGGGGATTTACCGTCCACCAGATGTATGAGTTCCAGTCACTTCCACATCCTTCATCCTGTATTTTTAATGTTAGCTATTCTAGTTGGCATGTGGTGGGATTGCATTGTTTTCATTTGTATTTCTCGGATGATTAATGATGTCAGGCACCTTTTCGTGCACTTGTTAGCCATTTGTTATATCTTCTTATGTGATGTTTCTACTCAAATCCTTTACCCATTTTTATAGCTTGTTAGTCATCTTATTATTGAATCATCAGTGTTCTTTGTATTTTCTGGATACAAGTTTTTGTCAGGTATGTGTGTTATGAATATTTTCTCCTATTCAGGGGCTTGACATCTCATTTTCTTAATAGAAAGCACAGAAGTTTCTTTTGAAGCACAGAAGTTTTAATGATGAAGACCAATTTATCGATCTTTTTTCCTGTATACTTCATGCTTTTTGTGTCCTATGTTCTGACAAAGAAATCTTTGCCTATCAAAGTTGCAGAGTTTTCCCCCTATACTTTCCCCTAGAACCTTGGCCGGTTCAGCTTTTGCATCTGGGTTTGTTTTGAGTTGATTTTTGTGACTGGTGCTAGGTAAGGCTTAATGCTCGTTTTCCCCATATGCATATTCAATTGCTCCAGCACCATTTGTTGTAATGATCACCCTCCCCTCATTTAATCGACTTGATGCCTTTGTTAAAGTTCAATGGATTGTATCTGTGTGGTCTGTTTCTGGACTTTGTATTTTGTATTGTTGATCTGTCTGTCCATCTTTATGCCTGCCACCCAGGTATGGAAATCAAGTATTTTAAATCCTCTTTGTTCTTCTTTTACAAAATTGTTTTGCCTGTTCTGGGTCCTTTGCATTTCCACATAATTCTTTATTTTATTTTTTAAATAATAATAATAAGTATTATTATTATTATTCATGGAAGTATATGAGTCTTTAATTATAAATTCATTTCTTTGGAATTTTATTATTATTATTTAGAGATAGGATCTTGCTTTGTTGCCCAGGCTGGTCTTGAACTCCTGGCCTCACACAATCCTCCCACCTTGGCCTCCCAGAGTGCTGGGATTACAGGCGTTCCACTATGCCTAGCCCACTTTCATATAATTCTTAGAATCAGCCCATCCATTTTTACAGAATGCCTGCTAGGATTTTTATTGGAACTGCCTTCAATCTGTAGATGCATTGGGGGTAAATTGGTGATGTGACAACAGTCTTCCTACCTGGGAATATTTCATGTCCCAGTTGTCTGTTGCTGATGCCTATGAGTCTTTAATTATAAATTCATTTCTTTGGAATTTAATTATGTGAGTTCCCCATTATTTTCAGTGGAGGAATAGCTGGAATTACTGTGGTAACCGTATTCACCTCTTTTTAACACTCTGTTCAGGCAAAAATCTCTGCCACATGTGAAAACTGGGCCAGGATCTGTAGAATGCTGCAGGATGTGTGGTCTATATAACCAAGGATTTTCCAACCTGGAAAGAGAGGTGATGATTATTGTTTCAATACCCTTAATAGATGATGGCAACTACACACAAAGTGTTGTAAAGATGAAAAGTAAATTTTTCTGCAGAGAAATTATAGTTGTGCAGGATGCCCTGGTACAACCTCATCAAATCAATCTTTGAACCTCTCTAACCTTGGAAAATATCTGTTTAAATTGGTTCATTCCAGCATCAGAACAAGATCGAGTTGGCAGCTATGAATAATAAAAAGTTTTCTTCTTTTTCCTTTTTTTTTTTTTTAAAGATAAGCTCTAAAAAGGTCAACCAGAGTATCTGAAGTACAACATTAGCATGCAGAGTTGACAGTGGGTTGATATATATATAAGAAGAAGTAGACAGGAACAGAATAAAATTGTGATTTCTATGATTATTCTTCTTACAAGTAGCAGAGGACCCCCGCCCTCTCTCCAAGTTTCCTCCCTCTGTCCTTCCTCCTTTTTCTTTTCAAGGCTGACCACTATTATGAGTTATTTTGTACCATCATATCTCTTTTTCTTTGCTTTTGTGTTGATAGGTATTTATCCTTAGGAAACACAGTGTTTTGGGTGAGATTTTTCTCCCCACAAATGGCATCATATCATACATTTTTTTTAACATTGTCATTTTTTCAGCTATCTTTCCTATGGCTCTAGCTCATTCCTCATTTGCTGCATTCTAATCCACTAGATGACTGTACCACAGTTTAAATAATTCCCCTACTGCTGGCCACCTATGCTGTTTCCAATTTTCCTTCATTACAAGCAGCTTTTCTTGCAACTCTGCACATGTCTCCTGTGCACACGTGTGGAGGGTTCTTGGGCATAGATATCAGGGTCCATTGTTCTGAGGATAACTGTTATTTTGTACTAGTCTTATCTGCTGGAAATATCTGCTTACTGGTGGGTGAGCTAGTCATCAGTCCCACTGGGCTACAGGAGTATTTCCTCTTGCTTCCTCTCGTGTTTAGTGCTGTGTGAAGTTGGTGGAGAGGAGGCAGAAATAACCAGCCCCACACATTGCATGACGATGTGACTGACGTTTGCCCCACTGCTTGAGACATGTTTTCTGCATTTGAATGTATTGTATCAAACCAAACAAATTCCTTTGGTTCTTTTTAGTACTATGAGCTTGTAAGAAACAATGTGTAAATGTTCAAAATTGGTTCCTTCACATATGTTCTAATTTCTATAAAGCAGTAGGAGAATGTCACATGACGAATGATAGATGGCATGTGTTTCTCAAGATAGAAAATAGTTGTTTATTTTCCTTTATGTTTATTAACATTATGTAATATTTCAACTTTACTCATGTTATCCAGGAAGTTATGGATAGATAGTGACCTTTTTCTAGATCTTGTATCTTAAGATCACTGGTACATAAATGACCCCTGATCTGGGTTGTGATTTTTTTAAACCAACACAGAATTGTGGTGAATTCATGCTAGCTCTTGGGTCATCTTCCATACACACACTCAAGCAATCTATACATGACAAAGGATGGGATATATGTTATGAAGTTTAAAGTGATTATTTAAAAATACTTCTGTCATCAGCTACCAATTATCATATCTCAGCTTTTGGTGTGGGAGGTGATTATTCGCAGGGCTGTTCTTGGCAACTTGAAAAGATAAATGGGTGGAAGGAAATGAGAGCAAAATGTGATGATGAATTTACTTAAGTCAAACGCAGCACCTTTTGCATTTTTCCCTTGCAGCTTTGCTTTGGTCCTATAGTACTGTGTATGTATATGTAAATACTGTGTATGTAAAACTTGGGTGTAAAAATGTCGAACATGACATATGAACCTTTTCTTCTTCCTCTCTCCATTATGAACACATTAGAATTTTTTGATAGAAACATGAATAAGATTTTATTGGAAACATTGTTGGTTTTTAAAATGGTTCTTAAAAAGTTGTCATTGTGTCTTCTTGTGATACTTTCTATCTTGTAGCTGCTTGTTGGATGCCAGCTTATTGCCCTGGAAGTCTGGTTTTTCTCCGGTGTTTACCTCCACGTGTTTGCCAGTTTAGGGTATATAGTGAGTACTATTTAATCCTTTGCTATCTTTAAAAATAACACAAGGAGCTGGGCTCGGTGGCTCAGCCTGTAATCCCACGCCTTTGGGAGGCTGAGGTGAGTGGATTGCCTGAGCCCGTGGGTTCGAGACCTGCCTGGGCAGTGAGACCTCATCTCTACAATAAATCAAAAAAATCAGCCGGACGTGGTAGCGCATGCCTGTAATACCAGCTACTTGGAAGGCTGAGGCAGAAGGATCGCCAGAGCCCAGCAGGTCGAGGCTGCGGTGGCCGGGAGCGGCCACTGCACTCCAATCTGGGCGACAGAGTGAGACTCCAACTCAAAAAAAAATAAAAAATAAAAAATAAATAACACAAGGGAAAATATTTAGAGAAAGTACAAATACTACAGCCAGACCTCATCTTATCTCAGATAAAAGGTCCTAGTTCCATTCAAGTAAAAGCACCTGTAGGAATTCAAGGTGGTTTCTTTTTCTCTCGTTTGCTTTTTGTTGTTGTTTCTTCAGTCCCTTTAAAGATCCTTCCCTCCCACCCCCCAACAACCACCATTTTGTTTTCTGTCATGTGTGTTAGTTGGCACATCCTTGAATTTTATATAAATGGAATTTAAAAATGTACTTTTTCCTGGCTCCTTTCATTCAGCACAATTATATTGAGACTCATCTATATTGTACATTATTGTGTACCAATAATTCATTCCTTGTTGCTGAGTGATATAGACAATTGAGTTGTTTCCAGTTTTTGGCTGTTATAAATACTACTACTATGAAAATTTGTGTACAAACTTTTGAATGGACATATGTTTTTGCTGCTTTTAGGTAGATACCTAAGAGTGGAACCCGTGGATCATATGTTTATCTTTTTAAGAGACTGACACACTTTCTCAAAGTGGTTGTATCATTTTATGCCCCCACCATCAGTGCAGGAGAGCTTTGACCCCTCAACATCCTCACCAACACTTAGTATGGTCAGTCTTTGACAAGCAGTCTATTCCAATAGGCATGTAGTGGTATCTCATTGCAGTTTTAATTAGTATTTCCCTAATGACTAAGATGTTGGACTTTTCATGTGTTTATTTACCATTTGTCTTCTTTGGTGAAGTGTCTGTTCAATGTATTTTTATTGGGTTGTTATTTTATTACTGAAATGTGAGATTCTTGACATATTCTGGATGTAAATCCTTTATCAGATACATGATTTCCAAGTATTCTGTCCCAGTCTGTGGCTCTTTTCAATCTCTTAATAGTGTCCTTTGAAGAGGAGAAGTTTTAAATTTTGATAAAATCTAATTTATTCTTTTATGGTTCATTCTTTTCTGTTGTTACGCATAAGACATGTTTGCCTAACTCAGTCACAAAAGGGTTTTCCTGTAGAAGTTTATAGTTTTAGATTTTATATTTAGGTCTATGATCCATTGGGGTTAATTTTGTATATGATATGCGTTAGGGAGTATTGAACTTAATTTTTTTTTTTTTTTGCATAGAGATATCCATTTGTTCTAGTATCTTTTGTAGAAAAGATCCTTTCTCCACTGAATTGCCTTTGCACATCTGTTGAAAATAAGTTGTCCATTTATGTGTGGATCTCTTTCTGGACTCTATTTTGTTCCATTGATCTATTTTTATATGTTTATTGTCTATGTTTAGTTCTTTAAAGAAGCTTTATAATAAATCTTGAAATCGGGTAGTCTTTCAATTTTCTTCCTCTTTTTCACTATTCTATTTTATATTTACGAAATATGAATTTTTAAAATGGTGACAATTTCTACAAAGAGCCTGCTGGCATTTCAATTGTGATTGCATTAGATCAATTTGGGGAGAATTGACATATTGACAATACTGTCTTTCAGTCCATGAACATGATATATCTCTTTATTTGGGTCTTTAATCTCAACAACATTCTGTAGTTTTCAGTATACAGATTTTTCATATCTTTTGTCAGATTTATCCCCACGTATTTTACGTTCTTGGTGCTAATGTAGAATGATACTATTTCTAAAATTTAAATTACTGATTGTTCATTTTGAGAGGATAGACATACACTTGATTTTTGTATATTTATCTAATATTCTGCAACCTTGCTAAACTCAGCAGTTTACATGTGAAGTATGTTTCTTAGGCAGTATAGAGTTGGGTTTTGCTTTTTATCCACTCTGAAAATCTCTGCCTATTAATTGGGTTATTTAGATCATTTTCATTTACTTGGACTATTGTTAGGTTTAAACATCATCTTGCTATTTATTTTCAATTTTCCCCATCTGTTATCTGTTCCTTTTTCTCTCCTCTGCCTTCTTGAATCTGTTGACTTTTTATGGTTCCATTTCTCCCTTAGCTTGGCTTACTAGCTATAGCTCTTTGTTTACCATATAATTCATTGTATATATCTTTAACTTAACCACAGTCTTTCTTAATATTATACCAATTCACATATAATT
This sequence comes from Carlito syrichta, assembly GCF_000164805.1. Lineage (NCBI taxonomy): Eukaryota > Metazoa > Chordata > Mammalia > Primates > Tarsiidae > Carlito > Carlito syrichta. Next base: position 294,003 of record NW_007245941.1, read on the forward strand.
AATAGCATACTCCTATTCCCTCCCCCTGACCTTTATGTTACTGCTATCATGTTTAACTTATACATATGTTATAAATCTCATACAACAGTGTTATTATTTTTCTTTAAATTGTCAATTATCTTTTAAGAAGATTTTAACACTAGGAAATTGTTGCTATATACTTGCCTATGTAGTTGCCATTTCTGGTGCTCCTAATTTCTTTATGTAGGTCCTGGCTTCCATCTGGTGTCATTTTCTGTCAGTCAGAAGGATTTTCTTTAACATTTCTTATTGTAAGAGTCTACTGATGATGAATTGTTTCAGCTTTTGTATATCTGAGTTCTCCCTTCATTTCTGAAGATATTTTCGTAGGCTATAAGTTTGTCAGCATCTTTCTTTCAGTACTTTAAATATGGTGTTCAACCAATGCCTTCTAGCTTGCCCTATTGCCAACAAGAAATCTGCTATCATCCTTATCTTTGTTCTGTTATACAGTTCAGTTATATTAAGAACATTTATGTTGTTGTGCAACCACCACTCCTATCCCCAGAACTCTTTTTATCTTATAAAACTGAAACTCTATAATTATTAAAGAAATATCCCCAACCCCTCTCCCAGCCTCTGGTAACCATAATTTTACTTTCTATGATTTTTGATGACTTTAGGAATCCCACATAAGTGGACTCAAAGTATTTTTTTTTTCTCCTTGTTTTGTTTAGCATAATATCCTCAAAGTTCATCTATGCTGTCACATATGTCAGAATTTCCTTCCTTATTAAGGATGAATAATATTCCATTGTATGTCTGTAACATTTTGCTTATTGATTCATTTGTCAATGGATACTCGGGCTACTTCTATCTTTTGGCTATTGAGACTACTTCTGCTATGAATATGTTGCACAGATATCTATTTGGGGCCCTATTTTTAATTATTTTGGGAATATACTCAAAAGTGGAATTGATGGATCATATGATATTTTATTTTTAATTTCATAAGGAACCGCTGTATGATTTTCCATAGCAGCTGCTCCAGTTTTACATCCCCAAGGGTACTAATTTCTCCAAATCCTTACCAACACATATTATCTGTCTTGCTTTTGTTTTGAGAGAGGCCATTCTAATGGATGTGAGGTAGTATTTTATTGTGGTTTTGGTTTTTCCCTCATGATTAGTGATGATGATCAGCCTGTTTTTTTGCCCATTCTGCCAGCCTGTGCCTTTTTTGGAGGGGGGTTTAATCCACTTACATTTAAATTTATTACTGATAGGGAGGGACTTCTCTCATTTTGTTTTCTGTATGTCTTATATCTTTTTTATCCCTCATTTCCTCCCTTACTGCTCTCCCTTGTGTTTAGATGATTTTTGTAGTGGTAGTTTTGATTTGCTTCTCATTTCCTTTTGTGAATATTCTACAGACATTTTCTTTGTGAATAACATGGGTATTACATACAACATCCTAAAGCTATACTTTATTTAAACTGAAAACTTATTTGTATATAAAAACTCTACTCCTTTTCAGCTCTGCCCCCTTTATGTTATTGACATTACTAATTACTTCTTTATATATTATGTACGCATTAGTATAGATTTATGATTTTTAGGCTTTTGTCTTTTAAATCCTATCAAAGAATAAAAAGTGGAATTAAGAGCCAAAATTACAGTAATACATGCTTTTATTTATTCATGTACTGTACCTTGTCAAGCAGGTCTATAGCAATAAACTCCTTTGGTTTTTGTGTATCTGGGAATGTCTTGGTTTCTCCCTCAATTTTGAAGGACATGTTGCTAGATATAAAATTTTCAGTTGTTAATGTTCCCTCCATCCCCAGCACTTTAAATATATTACCTCACTCCTTTTGGCCAGCAAGATTCCTGAGAAATCTGCTGATCTCATTAAGGATCCCTTGAATGTCATGAGCCACTGTTTCTGCTTTAAAGGTTTTCTCTTTGTCTTTGACTTTTCAGTTTGATTATAATGTGTTTTGGTGTGAATCTCTTTGAGTCCATACTCCTTGGAGTTTATAGGACTCTTATGCTTATATCCCCAAGTCATTCCTGAAATTTGGGTGGTTTTAAGCCATTATCTCTCTAAATAAACTTTCTGACTTTTTCTTCCTATTGAGACTCTCATGTATGTTGGGCTGCTCAGTGGTATCTTGTAACTCCTTTAGCTCAGTTTACTTTTCTTTATTCTTTTTGCTCTTCAGACTTGATAATTTCAAATGACCTCTTTTCGGATTCACTGATTTCATTTTTCCTGTTTGAGGCTGTTATACTCCTGTAGTGACTTTTTCAATTCAGTTAGTGTTATCTTTCAGCTCTAGAATTTCTGCTTGGTTCTTTCTTATAATACCTATCTCTCTGTTGACATTCTCACTTTGTTCACATATTGTTTTCCTGATTCCTGCAGTTATCTATCTTCCATTTTAGATCTTTGAGTATACTTAAGACAGCTGTTTTAAAGTCTTTGTCAAATAAGTTCAAAGCCTGTGGTATTTTTAGATTGGTTTATGGAGATTTATTTTGTTCCTTTGTTTTTTACATTTTGTTTTGTTGATTCAGAGTCTCACTTTGTCACCCAGACTGGAGTGCAGTGGCACAATCATGGCTCATCACAACTTTCAACTCCTGGGCTCAAGTGATCCTCTCTCCTCAGTCTCCTAAGTAGCTGGGACCACAGGCATGCACCACCGCACTTGGTTAATTTTTAATTTTTTTTTTTTTTTGTAGAGACAGAAGTCTCACTGTGTTGCCCAGGCTGGTCTCAAACTCCTGGGCTCAAGCAATGCTCCACCCTCAGCCTCCCAAAGTTCTGGTATCACAAGCATGAGCTACCATGCCTGGCTTACTTCGTTCCTGTGAATGGGCCATGTTTACCAACTGCTGCCCCCCAACCCACACACACTATTTTTGAGGATTGGGCATCTGAAAAATAAACACCTACCTCTCACATTCTTTGCAGACTGGCACTATGAAGGGGAAGGGCCTGCATATGGGAAATGGGAATTTTTCTATTTTCTCCATATGTACAGTTGTTTTAAAAGTCTTTTCCCCTAAGAGTCTTACCACTGCTTCTTCTTGGGTTCTTAGACTTTCTATTGTATTCATCTTCCCAGGTGCCCACAGGTCTGCATCCTCCCCTGCAGCTCCCATGCACTGTGATGCCCACCACTGTTTTCAGCAACCATCAAACTACCCAAACTATGCTGCTATTCCCACTAGTGATCTGAGTCAGGTGAGACTGAGTCAGGTGCAGGTGTGACCAGTGCTTGTGGCAGCCCCCACACCAGCCAGAATGTTGCAAACAAGTTGCATGCTTTTTCTTCTGTCTCAGCACTGGAACTGGGAATTGGGTGGCTTCCTCACAACAGTGCTGCTCTGGGGAGGTGAGCCAAGGGCAAGCAAAAATGCCATAACATATTCTACTGTTCTGAGTTTGGCTTTTCTCAGTTGCTGCAGATACTTGGTGGCTTCTAGAGCTCCCACAACACTATTTTGGTCAGTCTTTTTCTTGTCTACTTGGTATTTCCATGGGGAATGAGGTTCTTGAGTTTCCTAGGTTGCCAACTTGCTGATGTCCCTTCCTCTGGCTGCCTTAAGGTTTTTTCTTAATCACTAGTTTTGAACAGTTTGGTTACAATATGCCCTGGTGTAGCTTTCTTCATGTTTCTTTTGTTTGGGGTTTTCTGAGCTTCTTGGATCTGTGAGTTTATAGTTTTCACCAAATCTGAAAGTATTTGGCCATTTCTTCACATTTTTCTTGTCCTCCTATTCCCTAAGGGAACTCAAATTACAGACAGAGGTTGCCATAAGTTGTCTCTCACCATACTGATAGTGTTTTTTTTTTCTTTTATCTTTTCTTGCTGTCTTTGATTTTTGGACAGTTTTTACTTTGTCTTCATATTCACTAATTTGTTCTGCAATATGCACTGGATAAGATTAATATGTCATTAATCTTAAAATCTCAGACACTTAAAAATCTCAGACACTGTAGTATTCATCTCTAAAAGTTTGATGTATTAAAAAAACTCTTTTATGTTTTAGGTTTCTACTTAACTTTTTCATTATATGGAATTCAGTTACAATTGTTTTAATATAGTTGTTTGAAAATTCTGACATTTGGGTCAGTTTTTTTTTTTTAAAACAGCTTCTGCCCTTAAGATTTAAAAAAAAAAAAAATAGCTTCCTGGTTGGCTTTAATTGACTGCTTTATCTTATCATTAAATGTGTCATATTTTGCTGCTGCTTTGCTTGTATAATTTGCCAGGTGAGTCTGGAGCAGAGATTAGTTTATAGTTAATTATTCCTCATTGCTGAGGGAAGATTTTCCTGAGGACACCTAACATCCCTTGCATATAAGTTTTTCAGTTTGGCTGGTGGGAACAGGCACTGTTCCCAGCACCACATGAGTGCTAAGAACTGCTACCTCTGATTTTAGAGGTTTTTTCCCCAGGCCTTGGGTAGTGTGCTTACATTCATGCACTTGTTAGTGCTCTGCTGATTACTCAAAGAGACCCTCTGAAAATTTCCAGAGTGCTATCTCAGTGCAGTGCTTTCCTCTTCAGTATTAAGTACTATAAACTCAAGCTGTCTTGACCTCCTCGATTTATTGCTCTGTCAACTCAGGTGTCCACAGGCCACCACCTGGCTTCCCTGGCAAGAGTAGGGCTCACCTTGTATGTTTCCTGTCTCTGAGATTGTTTTCTTTTGTTACTTGATATCTAGAATCTTCCTAAAGGGTTCCTATATTGTGTTCATTTTGGGCGATTTCAGGTAGGACAATAAGTCTGGTTCCTGTTACTCCACTTTGGTTGGAAGCAGAAGTGTTCTGTTGTCATTGTTTTGAGCTACTAAGTTTCAGGGTGGTTTTATTACGCAACAGTAATTAACTAGAAGACTAAGTTTGAAGGCACAAAAAGTAATTTTCACAATAAGAGTGCTTAAAATAAAGTTTACTGAGAGAATTGGATATATTTTGACAATGATATGAGTATTTATTTCTAACTTCACTAAAATATGATAATCTGCCATGCAGTCACCACAATCAATTCTAGATCATTCTCATCACCCCCCCCCCAAAGAATTCCACACCCATTAACAGTCACTTTCCATTTACCACTAATGCCAGGCCTAGACAATCACCAATCTACTTTCTATGGATTTGCCCATTATGGGCATTTCATACAAATGGTATTATAAAATATGTGGTCTTTTGTGACTAGTTTCTTTCACTTCACATAATGTTTTAAGGGTTCACATATGTTTTAACATGTATCAATTCATTTATTTTATTTTTATTGCCAAATAATTATCAATTGTATGGATAATACCACATTTTATCTGTTCATGAGTTGATGGACATCTGAGTTGTTTTCACTTTTTGGCTAGTATAAAACATGCTGCAGTGAACATTCATGTACAAGTTTTTGTGTGGACATGTCTTAAATTCTCTTGAGAGTATGCCTAGGAGTGGAATTGCTGGGTTATATGACAACTCTATGTTTAACCTTTTGAGGAACTGCCAGGGTTGTTGTTTAAGACAGCTACACCAGTTCACATCTGTTTTTTTTTTTGAGTTGGAGTCTCACTCTGTCACCCAGACTGGAGTGCAGTGGCATGCTCCTGGCCACCACAGTCTCGACCTGCTGGGCTCCAGCGATCCTTCCATCTCAGCCTTCCAAGTAGCCAGAACTACAGGCGCGCGCTACCACACCTGGCTAATTTTTTATTTATTGTAGAGATAAGGTCTCGTCAAGTTGTCTGGGCGGGTCTCAAGCCTGCAGGCTCAGGCAATCCACTCACCTCGGCCTCCCAAAGTGCTGGGATTACAGACTGAGCCACAGAGCCCGGCTGTCTTTGCCCATTTTAAAATTAGGTTGTCTTTTTATTATTGAGTTGTAATAGTCCTTCATATATATTTTAGGTACAAGTCCCTTATCAGATATATGATTTGTAAACATTTTCTATTTTGTGGATTGTTTTGTAACTTTATGCATAGTGTTCTTTAGCATACAGAAGTTTTAACCTTGACGTCTAATTTATTTTTTCATTGTTCATTTTTTTTTTGAGTCAGGGTCTCACTCTTGTCACCCAGGCTGGAGTACAGTGGCACAATCACAGCTCATTGCACTCTTGAACTCCCGGGTTCAAGAGATCCTCCCTAAGTGGCCTCCTGACTCGCTAGGACTATAGGTGGATACCACCACACACAGCTAGTTTTTAAATTTTTTTCATAGAGTAAAGGTCTCACTATATTGTCCACACTGGTCTCAAGTTCCTGGGCTCAAGCAATTCTCTCACCTTGGTCTCCCAAAGTGCTGGGATTACAGGCATAAACCACCACACCTGGCCACACATATGCTTTTGTTATCATGTTTAAGGTTTTGCCTAACCTAAGCTAGTAAAGATTCTCTGTTGTTTTCTACAAGTTTTATAGTTTTAGGATTTTCTTTTTAGTTTGTTCTATTTTAATTTAAAAAAAAATATGGTAGGAGGTAGGGTGTCCAAATTCATTCTTCTGCATGTGGATATCCAGTTATCTCAGTACTGTTAGTTGAAAACACAATTATTTCCCCCATTGAAATGTTTTTGCACTTGTTAAAAATCAGGTGATCATAAATATGATCCTCAATCCTATTGTGCTGATCTATATGTCTATTCTTATGCCAGCACCATGCTTCGTTTACTATAGCTTTGCGGTAAGCTTTGAAATTGAGGAATGGGAGTCCTCTAACTTTGTTCTTTTTTCAAGATTGTTTTGACTATTTCTCTATATTTTTATAGAGACCAGGTCTTGCAGTGTTGCCTAGGCTGGTCTTGAACTCCTAGGCTTAAGCAATCCTCTCACCTTGGCCTCTCAAAGTCTCTGGAATCTTGAAACTGATGTGAGTCGTGACTCACCACCCATGTTTTTATATCTTGACATATAGAAAAAATACACAGTGTTGTTTTAAAATGTTACTCGAATTATGTTGGCTTCATTCTGTACTTTCCCCTCAGATTTTAAGATTCTTTTACATTGACACATTAGATTTAGTTCATTCATGTGAATTGCTGTTTAATGGTTCTCCTATTGGAAGGCATAGGGGTTGCCTGCAATATTTGCTTTGTAACAATGCTTTGGTGTTCATTCTCATACATGATTTCTTGTGTACATCTCAAGGTACATACCAAAAAGTTGAAATGCTAGTCACTTAAAAACTACTTTATCACTCTTGAACTTTTGTATGTGCTCAAGTGGCTACACAAGTCCCAACATGAGCATGGAGTGTTGCATAACAAGTCATTTTACGTGACCCAGTCAGTGGGGATCACTTAAGATGCCTAGTCTTGGAACCCAGGTTCTGGCTGAAGTTATCCTAGCAAGAGCCATACATTAGCAATTAACCATCTGTGTGAGTACCTACTTTGGAAAGTGTTTGAGATTGATTACATTTTTGTCTCTCTCAAGTCTCCTTAAGATGGCTGATGCAACATCTTGGAAGACATGAATTAAGCAAGCTACAATTGTATTCACAAAGTATCTGAACAAAGACAGAGAGTTGTATGCACTGAGTCAACAGGAATGCTGCTATGGACTGAATATTCGTGTCTAAAATTCATGTTGAAACTTAACCCCAATATAATGTGTATGAAGAGGTGGGGCCTTTAGGAGATGACTAGGTCATGAGGGCTCTGCCTTCATACATAGGATTAGTACCCTTATAAAAGGGCTTGAGGGAGTCTGTATGGTCCTTTGCCCTTCTGTCCTTCCCTCCATGTGAGGACGCAGTGATAAGGTACCATCCTGAAAGCAGAGGTCGAGACCTTATCAGATGCTGAATCTGCTGGCACCTTGATCTTTCCATTTCCAGAACTGTAAGCAATACATTTCTGTTGTTTATAAATTGCCCAGTCTAAGGTATTTTGTTATAGCAGCCCGAACAGACTCAGACAAATGGTCTGTGTTCTGGGGTTTCAGAAGCTTGGTTTTAAATTATGCTTTGTGATTTCAGGCAAGTCATTTACCATCTTTCCTTAGTTGCTCTAATCTGTAAAATGGGGATTATAAGAATTCTCACTTCATAGACATGTTTAAATGAGGTTATACATACAAAATATTTGCACAGGGCCTGGCATATAGCAACACTTAATACATGTTTGCTGCTGCACCTGTCCTCAACCACATTTCTATTTGCTGGCACTGTACAAGAGGACTAGGGAAAAGGGTTACATAGCATTTGGTATCATAGCACTTTTTTTTTTTTTTGTCTATTGTAGTTTCTGTATCTCTAGGGAATTTGATGTCTTGGTCAACTTTCCATGTTGCTTAACAGAAAACAGGCTACTTGTTTAAGCAGATTTGCAGAACTTTTCTAGTGCTTAAAGTAATACTGTAACAAAACTTCGTGTGCCCCATAGGTTAGTTTGCCATTCTGCTTGATGTGCTTTGGGGGTTTATTCAGCTATGGGTGAGAGAACACATCAAAGCTCTCAAAGGTCTTTATTTGAATCTCTGATGGGAAACACTTTAAATTCTTAACTACTACCTGCCTGAAAACCCTTCCTCACCATCAGTCAAACTTCAGTTTTGGACTGGACAGTGGATCTTTTTGCACTTGGATCCCTTGGACTTTGGATGTTTCTGACGTGCTTTTGGCATGCAGCAGTGTACACCGCAGGGGTGTCATCCACAGAATTCCCAGTGCAATCATCTGTGACATAGTTGTACCCAACAAAAGGGGCATTCAAAAAGTTGATGAGCATCCTTGTTTCTTGCCTAATTACTCAACATGGGCTTAATTAACTTGTCATTAAAAAGTAACAGAAAAGACAGCATATCAAGATGAGGTTTCTTTCTGAAAGTTAAATTAGGAGTCATATCCATCAGAATTAGAAGCAGCTATCTGGTGGGGGTGAGGAAGTGGTATTTGTGTAGTGTGGGGAATCTTCAAGAGGATTATGTGAGCACATAAAATTGACTGGTCACGTACATCTGTCCTGAAGACAGTCTTCTGTTAGTTTAATGCTGGTGTTTTGTTGTAATGTGGACTAGGCATCATTCATCTGCAGTCTTTACTATGTGTTTGTATTTACAAATGCTTTGGTATTCACCTTGACTTGCTGTAGAGGATTATAAAGATGCTAATGGTGACCCTTTTTTTTTTTTTTGAGTTGGGAGTCTCATTCCGTCGCCCAGGCTGGAGTGCAGTGGCACGCTCACGGCCACCCCAGCATCAAGCTGCTGGGCTCAGATGATCCTTCTGCCTCAGTCTTCTAAGGAGCAGAGCTACAGGCATGTGCTACCATGCCCGGTTAATTTTTTGATTTATTGTAGAGATGAGGTCTTGCCAAGTTGCCCAGGTTGTTCTTGGGCTCAGGCAATCCTCTCACCTTGGCCTCCTAAAGTGTTGGGATTATAGGTTTGAGTCACCACGCCCAGTCTTCAATGGTGACTTTGTCCAATATCTAAATAGCTTTCCAAGGCTCTGTATTACCCAGAGAAAACAAATATCTACAGAAGATTCTAAAGCCCTTCAAAGACTGGGGATCTTTGAATGACCAGCTGTCCCCTACTTTCCTGGGCTGAGTCTCTTGGTATTTCCTCCAGTGACTGTCCTGCATTAAGCCTGCTGCCTAGCACATAGTAGGAACTCCGTCAAAATGTCTCCAATCATTTAGATGCACCATAGCTTCAGCAGCCACAGCAGCCCCCATGGGACCTGAGTCTTGCTTGCACTTCCTCCAGGACACACTGCAGCCTGCCAGCCCCTGCTTCACAGTAACCACGCATGACTCAAAGGCCATGATAAAAGATGTAGACATGTTGGAAGAGATAGAACAGGACTCAGTGGGATGTGCTGTCCAGGCATTGGAGGAAGACAGCATAGAAAAGGGTATTGCAGTCCATATCAAGGAGTTAGACAAGAAATACAATACCACCTGGCACTGCATTGTGGGGAGGAGCTTTGGTAGTTATGTGACACATGAAACCAAATACTTCTACTTCTACCTGGGTCCAGTGGCTGCTCTGTTCAAATCTAGTTAAAAGCCTGGACTGTGCCACTCACCTAGTCATTCAAACACCATGACTGCAGCCTAAATTGTAAATACCACAGGCTGAAATTTTCAACTTTGCTGAGGGAACGCCTGGATCTTTGTGTTTTGTACAGGGCATTCTCTGTACTAATCTGTTGTGGTTTTAAAATGATTAGCCAAACAGCTTACATTTGTACTTACTTTCTATTTCATACTTCTCTGCCCCATGTTTTCTTTCTCTCAAAAATCCATGCTCAGAAAAATGTGTTGCAGGGGGAAAAAAAAAAGGTTTCCAATTAACTCCGACCTTGCTCCAGGGGCTTTCCTCCATGATACCTTCCCTAGAACCCCAGCATCCCTTGCTGGCTCCTCTGAACTCCTGGGATGCGGTCTGTGCTCCCTTCAGCATCATTTTCTCTCACATGAATAGTTTGGTCTATTTGCTCCCTGATGGCAGGATCTGTTTGGTAACATATACTACCTCACTAATGTCTTAGATGTTTTGAGACATCATCCACGTCCTGATCTTCTGAGGCTGCTCTCTCACTCTCTAAGTATGACAGATAACAAATGTTTTGCTGTGTATAGGTAAGCAGTTATCTTTCTTTCCCCCTTTCTGTGGTTATACTCTATTTTCTTAATCAAATATTGACATAAAAGTTACCATTTTGTTTCTTCAAAGCAAGGAGAAAAATATAATACCGTTCTCCACAAAACTCTATTTTAATTATCAGCTTTTGGGTTGAAATTAAGTGGCACCTTACTTAAAATAATACCGAATTCAAAAGACCATTTTGTAAGGTCTATAAAAACACCTCATATAAATAGTTGCTTTTGAAACTTGGCTACATTGACAGATTAGTTGAGGTTTTCCAGAGTTTTATTGATAGTATACTTCTTACTATCACAGTGAGTCAGTTTTCATTGTGTGTGCACATCAATTAACCCTCTAGGGAGAACTGCATATTATCTAATTTTATTCATTCAATGTTTCCTCTTGATTGTAGAAGAAAGAACATGACTTTGGTGTAAATCTTGACATAATCAAGTTCAGCTGGTACCTGTGAGTTTCTATTTTGTATCTTATGGTCCTGGACCAGGGAGAGGGAAACTCACTTATGTGTACTCAAAACCCACCTTGATGAGTTCACATGCTTTGCCCAGTGGCCTTCTGTTGTGCGGTGTGTTTTAAAGGTAGCATCTCCTCCCAGATCTGGCCCCATTCCACAGGTCTACAATGGCGTGACTAACCCATAGGGTGAGGTCTTTCCTCTGCATAGCAAGAACCATAGTACATCAAAATGTTTTTTTATTTGAGACACAAAATGCAAAATTGCGGAGATATCAAACATTTCCCGATCAGCTACGATACTGCCACTATGTACAAAAGATCTGATGATAAATGCGCACACATATAAAAATACAGTATGCATTACCTATGTACAGTACATGTGCAAAATGTATGGCATTCAAACATGATATGGAATTGATTTCAGGGGTGCAAACAGCAAATACAAAGGCATCATGGTTTCTCTTTTAAAAAACAACATAAAGGCAATACATGAATAGACCCCTGATTGCCATAATTTTTGTTTATTAAACTAGTGCTTCAACAACCAGGTCTCTGTAGATTGGTATCTTTCTCCTTTTTTTTTTTTTTCCATAAAGTGAGATGCTAAGACATAATGTGACAATGAAAATAAGAAGAGAAACACCTATCACATTGCATTTCTATTGCAAGCAAGAAAAGAAGAAAACCAATTTCTACATTGAAAGAAAAAAACTTTGTATTACTACTAAATATGTATTATCTTAAACCAATAAAACAATTCTATACTATTTTACATGAAAACAATCGAGAAATATCTACATCTTTGTGAAAATTATAACCTTAGATGGATAATACCTATTTGGGACTGATTTTTGAGATTTCATTAGTCTGAAATTTTAAATAAAAAGTGCCTCCTTTTGGCAAATACTTGGCAATGCCTTTGGTTCCTTTAAAGGAAGTTTGCATTACTATTGGTTACTTGAGGTCAAGTACTTTTGGTAGCTACTAAACCCTTTCCTAAATGCTTCCTTTTCCTACCAAATTAGCAAGATTCCTTACAGCATAATGTAGAGAGGTAATTGTTAGGAGTTTCAGTGATTCTATAAACTTTGTTAAAGCTTTTTCTTAGTAGTTGGCATAAAGCTCTGTTAAACACTATAGCTGTGTTGATATCTCTGATAACATATTCTGATTCCAGACAGCACCTTGTAGATCTGAGATTGCCATCATATTGTCACAAAACTGTGACAGTTTCCAAAAATGATTCACAGAGCAATGTTTGCATGGAGGATAACAGCTCTTCTGTAAACATGTGCAGCTTTTTGAATTACAGGCCTTCAATGAAAGATTTTGGGTAGAAATCTTCTGCAATGATGTGTTGCCTTGGAGACTGCAAAAAAGGGTGAATGCAGAAAAAAACATGGACCTGCTGATTGCTATGCAGAGAGAGTAACTTTACAAAGAAAAATGTAGCCCAGAATGACTGTTGAGTGAGCAAGTTTTTGAACCAGGAAAAAAAATTACTACATCTTAATTGTTATTTTCCAGTTTTGACTGAATCTCTTAAAAGATGAGCTGAAATGCAGTTAGGATGCTCTCCAAATACACATTCAATGCACTCTTAAGCTATGTCCCTTGATAACCCTGACCACCTTCCAGTTGACTGTTCTTTGATAATTTGGGGCTAATTTTGTTATCTCGAGGGCAATGTGACCATTTGTACAGGTATTCTCTGTTGCCAGTATCCAACGTTTGTATTTGCAGTAATGGGTAGTGAAAAACAGAGTTGTGAATCTGGTTAAACTGACATGCGTTGTTCTGCTGGCAGACACTGAATAGCTGTTCTCTTTAACTTTCTCTAAAAAAAATCCCTAGCAGTGCCATGAGTCCCCCACCTAACTGACAGCCAGTGCTTCTGCGAGGCTAGCCACCCTGCGAGCCTATGAAAGTGGTGGGAGGATGCAAATATTTTCAGCCGTGCCAAGTGCTTTACCGCTTTTTTAAGGCCAAATCCACTTGCGGACAGTAAAGGGACCGTCCCATCACTTGTGGGAGCAGCTATTTTGTCAGCTGCCGCGGCTGGTTTCAGACTGGGAACTCTCAAAGAACTCTGAAGAAAACTATGCTGCCTGGAATGATCTGAGGTTGAGAGTAGAGGAAGCCTGAGTCAGCTTTGGTGACAAAGTGGGTTATGCGCTCCTGAAACATCCCTCAGTGTCCGCTGACTACACCGTTTAGCGGCGCTATCTTATTACCATGACGTTGCCTTCCACAGGCAGCAGTTTGGAGGCAGCAGCAGATTGCCTTTGCCACTATTCCTAAATAGCACATCCAAGCAAGAGTGTCTGTTACATGGACCACAGAACCATGCAGTTTTTAAAAAGGAAATTTAAATAAGATCTCTTTAGTATACAAAAATATACACATGCAACAAACACAAATAGTATCTAAGCAAGAAACTCCATGAATTCAGAATACATCTATGTACAAACATGTGGCAAATACTATACAGTAGATTGCACATTTCAAGGAAAACACTAGACCGTGAACTGCTAACATTGTCCTAAGAGGTTTCCCAGTAGGTGCTTTGCTGAAATGTACAAGATGACCACATACCCCTAGACTTCCAAAGACTTTGTAGAAGCTTTGGTATAACTTTTTTTTATTCATCCCACTCCCCAATAAGATAAGCTAATATCTATATACAATAGAAAAGTAAGGTTGATACTGCTGTGTTTCAAGAATATGTAGAGAAATAAGACTGGGATGTGAGATAACGTATCTCTAGGAGTTAGTTATCTTCTTGGCAATATGATATTCTGCAATATGATATACAACAGTACCACTGCTAAAATATACACATGCACACTGAAATTTCAACTGGCTGTTTTGACCTGTGCTGTGATGATTGTGAAACTAACCTTACCCAACAACAACCAGTTTCCTTTTGTCAGCATATACCCTTTCCCATTGCACTTACCATCACGTGCACTGAGTCAGGGGCCTTGTTTACAGAGTATCGTCTTTGGTCATGTCACATGCATGTGAGCACACACATGTCCTCACTCTAACCTGAGACATGTAGAGATCCTGGGGGAGCAGCACTCATGTCACAAGTGTCTGGCCGGCTACTTGAGCCAGGAGAGGAGGGCCAAGCGGAATGGTATAAGCAGGAAGGGTTGGAGAGTTAATAGCTAGAGATTCCTTGACTTTTCAAAAATGAAATACTGGTATATAAAGGTTGGAATACATATGTGAAGTGGGCACTTTAGCAATTCTTAGTCAAGAGAGAGTAGGCTAATGAGATAGGATTCTTTGCACTGCACCGTGTATTTTTGGAGAGCAACCTTCCTGTGGTATGATTCAAGCTCTATTTTAAAAAGCAATAAAGGGACCCAAGGGCTAGAAAACTATCTATGTACACAGCTCAGGATTATGGAAATATCAAAGTTATTTGGTGCTAATTTAAGAAGCCATTCAAATCTGAGTGAAGAAAATGCCCAGAGCCTAAGTATGGACCTGATAAACCCCAGGACAGCAACCCTCAGCAAAAAACCATAGCCAGGACTTCCCACAAGAAAAGCACCTTCCCAAGTAAATAGGCCAGCCCTGGATTCAGGCCCTCTCAATGGAACTGATGGGGAATTCCCGTCACACCTAGTGCAGTATGCTCTCTTTGGGCTTGGTTGGAGGATGGTGTTCTGGTTAACAGAGAGTTCTCATATCTCATGTGTGGTTTACCAATTTCTGAACACTGAGACTATTCACTGTAGACTACACCAGGCACAGTGGCCCGGCTGTGAACCACTCAGAAGGCCCGAGAGCACTGTCAGTGCCTTCGAGTCCAGGAAGTGCCAGTGAGCAGAGCACCCTAGTGTGCTAACACTGGATGAAACAGACTTGCCTTACATGTAGTAAAATTTATAAACAAAAACAAAAACAAAAATCTGAAATAAGATCAGCTCAGCTCTTAGGCAGAACAAAAACCAAGAAATACTTCACAAATCCTTTCCAAATAGCAAGTCAGGTTGCCTCTTGCATGTCACTATGAACACTAACCATTTAATGACCCAGGGGAATCAACCTGACCCTAGAGTTTACATAAGGGTGAGGTGAGGAGCACAATGATATTTAATAAAAACCTCCACACTCATTTGGTAGATTTCAGTTTTTTGTTCAGTTATTTATATTTTGTCATATATTTAAATGACTAGCTTGAAATAATCCTGTGATAGTTGGCATTTTAGAAAATTCTTAAACTACTTAACAAATATGTAATAACTTTTTTCTCTATATTAAAAAACCTAAAAAAACCCTCCAGTTTTTCAATCGTATGTTTAACAATATAGTAAGATCTCCGGGAGAACATCCAGTTACAAGCCCGTAAAATGATAACCAGGAAGAAAGACAGAAGAAAGACAGCCAGAACTGGGCCCTGGTGGCCCACCTCACAGCACAGTCAGACCTATACTTGCTGTGGGAATGTCCTGGGTAGGTGACAGACCTTCCCCTTACTTTCCATTCTTCTAACTCACCAGCTTAGAAAGGTATTTCATGCTAAAGCCTTTTCTAGGTTCTTTGAGATGGGTCTGGTTACCTGAAAGTTAGTCAGCAATTTTTTAAATACAGAAATACATGTGGCTCAAGTACTCTAGAAATATTCGAGTTATTTAAAAAAGTAGGACCACTGGCTACCCATTTCCTTACCCCAATGCAGGCTGTACAAATCACAATGTCAGAGTATACATACAAACACCTATTATATACACTAAATCAATCTAATCAACCCAGAGGGTGCTAGTAGAACTTTCAGTGCTATCAATATACCTGGACTTTTAAAAGTGTATCATTTATGACAATATTTTGTAGACATCTTCTGGTTATGGTGAAAGACCTTCTGTTTAAACTTAAATCTACATATATAATGTAAGATTCCCAAAATCACAAAATAAACTATACCACAAAAAAATTACACAGGTTTCTGAAGAGAAGCAAAAGTCTTCAGCTAGAAGCTGTCATGGAACTGACCAGCGTTCTCCACTGCCTTTGACCCTTGCTGTGTCTTGGGCCTGGCTCTGGCCATCCCTAGGAAGTACTGAGTGCAGTGACCTCTTACCTCCCTCACACATTGGCCTTATTTTTTAAGTGGAGCTGTCTGCCTTTTATTTAGGATCTTATAATGACCACGGAGGTTTAAATGTAGTCGATTACCAGAGAATCCTAATGTCATTTTCCTGCATACATTACTTTTCTTTATGTTTTTATTTCTTACTGAAGTCTAGAGAAAAAGAGTCTTCTCTGACTAGTATGTTTTTCAGAAGGCCCTGTGCTATATTAAACTGTAGAAATTCACTACTAAATACAATGAAATGTTTTCAAACTTGGGTTCCAGGCTATGACCTTTTATCCATTCTTTCTCTGACAACATATTTTAATTGCAGCAATGCAACTATGGATCTATCTCTAAAAACTGATCTTTTAGAATCTTCTTCATGTTCTTAAACCTCATGAATTCTGAGACAAGAAATCTGTGATGTTAGTCCCATGGCAATGGTAGGTCTTGTGGGTCTAGAAAGTCAGCAGAGAACATACTTGGTGCAGTGACGCTGAGAGGAGTGAGTCCTGAAGAGGTGTTGGGCATGGTGATGTCTAACCACTCCATGTTGTCCAAGTTTGAGTCTGAAAGGTCAAGAGACAGACAGGGAGTACCTGCAGCAAACTGGGCCTCAGAAGTTTCCATGGGGGAGTGAGAATGGTCCAGCACGCTTGAGTGGCTCAGCAGATCATTCTGGAGGTCCTCAATCAGAGAGAAAGGCTCTCTGTCTTCACTGCTGCTTTGTAGTGGAGCAATTTCGTTGGCTGAAGGTAAAGTTCCATCCAAGAAAGCTTCTAGTTGGTTCTCTAAGCTGGCAGATAAACTGCTCATAGGTTCTAAGGATATAGGTGGTGCCATTTGGACTTGGGGTGGTGGCCGGGACACTACTGTATTGACTGGCATTGTTGTAATGCTGGCTGTCACTGGTCTCATTTTGGAAATAGGAGAAGGTTCTTCTTTTATAGGGAGGGAAATCTCTGTGCAAAATAAATGAAGTAATTAGTAACTAAAGATTTACTGCTATTTAAAAATTGTTATTAATTACTAGGACGGTTACTTTACTATTTTGCGATTCCTTCGACACACGTCCATCTTAGAGGTAGGAAGAGAATGCTATTGATCAGGTACAATCCTTGATTACCTTTAGGATGATGGATCATTTTAGTTAAATTGATAAACATGAGTTTACTACATTCTGATATGTTTTCAATTATTTTCAGTAAGACTAAGTATTAAGAGCAGTTATAGCCTACTAGAAAGGAATCATTGGTCTTAGATTATTTTATCTTTATCTGAGTCATGTAAAGCTTTATGACAGGGTTCATTCTTATCCTATATCATGAATTTGCTATTACAACACCATGATACCCTTAAAATAAATGTTGAAATGTATATCTTGAGTTTGTGTACAGACATGAAGTATATTCCTAATAATATCCAAGATCTAATTATATTCTTTTTTTTTTTTTTTTTTTTTTGAGTTGGAGTCTCACTCTGTCGCCCAGACTAGAGTGCAGTGGCTGCTCCCGGCCACCGCAGCCTCAACCTGCTGGGCTCCGGTGATCCTTCCGCCTCAGCCTTCCAAGTAGCTGGAACTACAGGCGTGTGCTACCACACCCAGCTAATTTTTTTTGTTTTGTTGTAGAGATGAGGTCTCACCAAGTTGCCCAGGCGGGTCTCGAACCCGCGGGCTCAGGCAGTTCACTCACCTCAGCCTCCCAAGGCGCGGCATTACAGGCTGAGCCACCGAGGCCTGGCTTATATTCTTTTTTAAAAAAGATCAAAGCTGGACTGTGTGCCCAACTTAGTCATATGCATTCTGTGTAAAGTTTTGAAAAGACACAATGCCATCACATTTCATTTCTGAATTAACGCTGACATATGGTTCCTTTGACCTTTTCCCTTAAGATAAGGTAGATCACCAGCTTATTTCTCTCACTTTTGGTCTTGTTTTCGGAGTTTACATAAAACCTTGAAGATTTGGTAAATGTCATAAGCATCAATTATGTATTATTTCTTGCCAGATCAAGTAGCTAATTAATGGACCATCTGGTATAGATACTAATGTTCACTTAACTATATATATTTGAAAAAAGTGTCTTTTTTAATTTTGAGAAAATGATTGGTTTCATCTATACGGAGATGCATGAGAAAAAGTTAATTTAATTAGCAATAGTTCTTAAAGCTCAATGACTGGGAAGTGTAACTAGGTGGAAGAAAGAAGTTACAATTTAATTCTCATAAATAATCTGCCAACTGTGTGTACGGCATGTATTTTTGGATGGTTTATGTTACTTTTCATTATCTGTAGCAATCTTTAGAATTGTCTTAAAACTTTTAGTGCAATCTGAGTAATTAGTCCTTTTTTTTGAGTTGGAGTCTCACTCTGTTACCTAGGCTGGAGAGCAGTGGTTTACACTTACAGCCACCACAGGGTTGACCTGCTGGGCTCTGGCGATCCTTCCACCTCGGCCTTCCAAGGAGCTGGAACTACAGGTGCGCGCTACCATGCCTGGTTAATTTTTGATTTATTGTAGAGATGAGGTCTCGCCAAGTTGCCTGGGCTGGTCTCGAACCCTCAGGCTCAGGCAATCCACTTGCCTCGGTCTCCCAAAGTGCTGGGATTACAGGCTAAGCCACCGAGTTCAGCTGTAATTAGTCTTTCAATCAACTATTTAAATTTGGTTCTCATGAAATTGGTACACAATAAGATGAAACAATATACTTGTTGGATATTTTGTCATAAGAAAAGAAAATTATCTCTTTTAGAAAATAACTCAAAATTATTTGACTTTGTCATATTTCTTGCTTTTTGTTTTTTTTTTTGTTTGGTGCTGAAACCCAGGAACGACTTTGTCACATTTTAATTTCCAAGTTTACACTGTAAAAATTATTCTTATTAATTATTTTAAAAGTTCTTTTATCTTTATCAGATTTAGCACAAATTTTTTAAATCTCAAAACCGGGCACAGAATGTCTGTTTTCAAAAATTCCATAGTTTAGATATACCATGAGCTTAAATTACTCTTGCAAGGCAAATATAGTTATAAGCAAAAAATACTATTTACACATGTAGATCACATGTAAATCTGTAGTCAAATGCCAAGAATTCTCTATGTCAAACATTCTGACCAGAATAACAACTTCAATATCAAACCGTACCTGCTATAAAAGGAGAAAGTCTGATCACTAGTTAAAAATTCAAATAAAACTCCTTTTATCAAGGTAATTTGAGAATACTTTAAAATATTCCTTATAGTATTTGAATTTTTAAAAATACTGATTCTATACTCATTTTTAAAGTAACATAAGCAGCAACAGTGATGTCCTTGACTTTTCTGTGGTCAATGTCCCTTTTTAAGAAAATATATTATAAATCTAAGATTTCATATTATGTGCAGAAAGTGCTTTAATATGTCTTTGACTTTAATAAAGTTACTAGAATCCATGCTAAGTAACTGGTTGTTACAAAATTAATGCAGTATCAGAATGTTTTCATCATCTCATTACTGTGACTGCTACACATTGAATAAGTTTTGAAGTTTTTTTCAACATGGAATTTAAATCTGGTTTTACTTTGCTATTTGGAGATAGCTTTTTTCAACAGGCATCTATGTAAAAATCTAACATTATATTACTGTTTTAAGCAGAATTGATGGCTTTTCTTCCATTTATAGTGTTGTTTTAATGGTCTAAATTTAACAGATTTTAAAACAGTAAATTCAGTTAGAAGAGTATGTTTCTCAGTATCTAAAGATAAGCTATGAGCTCTAGAGAAAAACTTTCAGGTACTTGTGTTAAGAGATGATTTTCTGTGGGGATATGATATGACTTTTGACCTACCTCCGCTCTTAATGAGGATATCAAAGAGGTCGTCCATCTGCTGACTGTGTGCATTGGAAATCTACAACAAAGGACAATAAAATTAGCTTTCTTTTGTACAAACCTGGAGGCATTAAATACTTGGGAGCACTAAAGAATTTTCTAGAACACCTAGTTCTAATCTATCATTTGATGATTTTTAAAACACTGGGGTCACCTGAGAAGTTAAGCCATTTACCCAAGGTAGACAGCTAGTCAGTGGAACAAGCAGAATGGGGCTAACACAAGCTAGGCTGACTCCTACTCGTTCCTACTTTCTAGCGCTGAACTGCATTGTGAGAGGCCTTTACTAGTCTTTTATTTTTTATTATTTTTTGAGTTGGAGTCTCACTCTGTCACCCAGACTGGAATGCAGTGGCACGCTCATGACCACCAAAGCCTCGACCTGCTGGGCTCCGGTGATCCTTCCGCCTCAGCCTTCCAAGCAGCCGAAACTACAGGCGTGCGCTACCACGCCGGGCTAGTTTTTTATTTATTGTAGAGACGAGGTCTCGCCAAGTTGCCTGGGCAGGTCTCAAACCTGTGGGCTCAGACAATCCACTTGCCTCGGCCTCCCAAAGTGCTAGGATTACAGGTTGAGCCACCAAGCCCGGCTGAGTCTTTTATTTTAAAAGTGTCTTTAAAACGCTGCGATAAACATGCGTGTGCAGGTATCTTTTTTATAGAGTGATTTGTGTTCTTCATGATATATTCCCAGTAGGGGGATTGCAGGGTCATATGGGAGGTTGGTATTTAGAGCTTTTAGGAATCGCCACACTGCTTTCCACAGAGGTTGCACTAGTTTACACTCCCACCAACAGTGTAGAAGTGTTCCCTTTTCACCACACCCTCTCCAGCAGCTGTTATTTTTTGACTTGTTGATAATTGCCATTCTGACTGGGGTTAGGTGGTATCTCAGTGTGGTTTAACATCCAATGCAATACTATATGAAAATGACTGACGGTACTGGGAAACTATGGTGGGGGGAGGGAGATGGGATTAACAGTAGCAAATATCTGTCTGGGAACGGGGAAACACCCCATATCAACAGGGTGCCTGAATGAAACGCAATTGTATACCTAACCCTTAACTGTACCCCACAACTTCATAAAAAAAAAAAAAAAGTGTCTTTATTCGTTTGTGTTTAGGTAAACATTTGTATGGATACAAGTGATCCTACTATGTACACTGTTTCACCTTTTATTGACATAAATTAAGCTGCATTTATGTATAGCATGCAGTTGGATACTTTGACATGTGTATACACCCAAGAAACCATCAACAAAGTAAAATGATGAACATTCTATCACTCCTAAAGTTTCCTCATGGCCTCACCCCCAAGCAACTTATTGATCTGCTTTCTTTCACTATAAACTAGTTTCATATAAAAGGATTTATACAGTGTATGCTTTTTTGAGGGGAAGGGGCAAGGGGCAAGACTGGCTTCTTCCACCCAAGATAATTATTTTGAGGTTTCCCCGCCCCCCCGTTGTAGTATATGCCTTAGGAACAGGTCATTCCTTTTTATTGTTGAGTAGTATTCCATTGTATGGAAATATGACAGTTTGTTCACTCACTTACTGATGGACATTTGGGTTTCTAGTTTTTGGTTATTGCAAAGAAATTTCCTGTAAACATTCATGTACAAGTCCTTGTACAGAAATGTGCTTTCTTTTCTCTTGGATAAATACCAAGAGTGTGATGACTGGATCACAGGGAAGGTGTATATTTAACTTTTTAAGAAATGGTTACACTTTTCCAAAGTGATTGTCCCACTTTACATTCCCACCAGCAGTAAACAGTATAACATTTTTAGTTCTACATTCTCACCAACACTTCATATGGTCAGTCTTTTTAATTTCAGAAATTCCATTAGGGATGTAGTGGTATCATATTGTGGTTTTAATTTGCACTTTTCCTGGTAACTAACGATGCTGAGCATCTTTTAATGTATTCATTTACCATCTGTTTATCTTCTCTGGGGAAATGTCTGTTCACATCTTTTGGCTACTGCAGATTTCTTCTGCTGTTTGCACAGTGTATCTTTTTTCCGACCATTTACTTTCAACCTGTCTCTGTATTTAAAGTATGTCTCTTGTGGATACATACTGCTGCATTATAAATTACTCTAAATAAACTAGTGGCTTAAAATTTATTATACCACTTTCTGTGGGTCAGGAATTTAGTCATGGTTTTGATGGGTGGTTCTGGTTTGAAGCCTTTCACAAGGCCATAGTCAAGATGTTGGTCGACACTCATCTGAGGACCCTGAACATTTATCATAATACTATAAGAAAGGGATTGGCAGTAGTGGGAAAACGCCAGGGGAGGAGAGCACACATCAGTAAGGATACCTGATCTCATACCAGGCGAAGTGGGACCAAAGAGAAGCCCAAACTTTAGCTGTACAATGATCATTTGTATACCTAATCCTGGATTGTACCCCACATCTTTAAAATAATAAAATAAATACAATATATTTTTAAAAAGATCTTTATCAGGCTGCAGTCAACTCAAGGCGTGGCTAGAGAATGTCCTTGTAAAGGCGGGGCATCCACATGGCTGGCAGGTTGGTGCTGGCAGTTTATGGGAGACCTCAGTGCTTCTACATGCAAGCTTCTCCAGATGGTTGCTGGAGTGTCAATGTGGCATGACAGCTGGCTTTCCCAGAACATGGGAGGGTGAGGCAGAAGGACATGATTTTTATGACTAGACACACAACTATCACTTCTGTTAATTCCATTTGTTATAATGGAAGTGATTCACTAAGCTTGAGCCAGGAAGAAATGTCACAAAATCTGCAGACATATCTTAAAATTACCACATCTGTATACGATACAGATGAGTCTGACTTTGGATCCATTCTGATAATTTCTGCATTTTAGTTGAACTGTTTACTCTACTAGTATTATAATTACGGACATGGTTAAATTTGGGTTTGCTATTTTATTATTTGTTTTCTATTCATCCTATTTTTTTGTTATCCTGTTCTTCTTTCTTGTCTTAAAACAAAATGAAATACTGGCTGGGCGCAGTGGCTCACACCTGTAATCCCAGCACTTTGGGAGGCCAAGGCAGAAGGATTACTTCAACTCAGAAGTTCAAGATCAATCTGGGCAACATAAAAGACCTTATCTCTACAAAAATTTTTTTAAAAATCAAAAATTAGCCAGCTGTGGTGGTATGCATCTGTAGTCCCAGCTATTTGGAAGGCTGAGGTTGAAGAATCGCTTCATCCCAGAAGGTCGAGGCTGTAGTGTGAGATCCTGACTCAAAAAAAAAAAGATCTTTTTGTATTCTAATTTAATTTTTCTATTTTTTAAAGCTATACTTCATTGTATTACTTCATTATAGCTATAGATATGCAATACACATCCTTAACTTTCCATAGGCTACTTAAACTCAATGTTGTACCACTGCACAAAAAAAAAACAGAGATCTTGCAACCATATTAATCCATTTATTTCCTCTCCTGTCCTTTATTAATTATTGTAATAATTAACGTATTGTATCTACATGTTTTAAACCCCTCAAGACAATGTCATTTTTGGTGATGAATTATCTCAATTTTTCTTATTTGAAAATATTTTTGGTTCTCTTTGATACTTTTTTTTTTGAGTCAGGGTCTCACTCTGTTGACCAGACTGGAGTGCAGTGGTATGATCATGGCTCATCACAGCCTCTAAGTCCTAAGCTCAAGCAATCCTCCTGTGTCAGCCTCCCAAGTAGCTAAGACTACAAGGTGTGCACCACCACACCTGGCTAATTTATTTATTTTTATTTCCATTTATTTTGAGCCAGAGTCTCACCTTGTCATCCAGGTTGGAGTGCAGTGGTGCACTCATGGCTACCGCAGCCTTGACCTGCTAGGCTCAGGTGATCCTTCCGCCTCAGCCTTCCAAGTAACTGGAACCACAGATATGTACACCACCATGCCTGGCTAATTTTTTAAATTTATGGTAGAAACAAGGTGTCATCAAGTTACCCAGGCTGGTCTCAAATCCCTGGGTTCATGCAATCCTCTCATCTCTGTCTCCCAAAGTGCTGGGATTACAGGCAGAAACGACCACGCCTAGCACTTTCATTCTTTTTTTTTTTTGAGTTGGAGTCTCACTCTGTCACCCAGGCTGGAGTGCTGTGGCACGCTCATGGCCACCACAGAGTTGACCTGCTGGGCTCTGGCGATCCTTCCACCTCAGCCTTCCAAGTAGCTGGAACTACAGGTACAAGCTACCATATCTGGCTAATTTTTTTATTTATTGCAAAGACGAGGTCTCACCAAGTTGCCTGGGCTGGTCTTGAACCCACATGCTCAGGCAATCCACTTGCTTTGCCCTCCCAAAGTACTGGGATTACAGGCTGAGTCACCGAGCCTGGCCACAAGCACTTTCATTCTTAAAGGATATGTTCACTTGGTATAGAATTTTGCATTGATAATCCCTCCCACCTCCTCCTCCCTGAAAATTTTAAACATGTTATTGTATTCTTTTCCAGTTTCCATAGGTTTTGATGAAAAGTTGATTTTAATCCAATAGTTATTTGCCCTGGGTATAATGTACTGCTTTTTTCTCAATGTGTTCAAGAGTTTCCCTGTAACTTTGTCTTTCAACAATTTGACCATGATGTGAATAGGCCTTCTATTTACCCAGCTTAGTGTTCATCAAGCATCTCAAAGCTACACATTTGTCTTTCATCATATTTGTGAACATTTCAGCCATTATTTCTTCAAATATTTACCTCCCCCATTCTTTCTCTCCTCCCATTCTGGGACATTTTTTCTACCTAGGCCAGACTGTTTGATATTACATAACAGGGCTCTGAGGATCTGTTCACTTTTTAAACAATCATTTTTCCCCGTCTATGTTATTCAGATTGGATAAGTTCTAATCTATTTTCAGGTTCACAGACTTTTTTCCTATGCCATCTCCATTCTGCTAAGTTTACCTACCATTTTTTTTTCATTTCAGATACAGAATTTTTTTAGTTCGAGAATTTCCATTTACTTCTTTCAAAAACTCATTTCTGTAACTGTTTAGATCGCCCATCTTTTCATCTATTAGGAGCGTATTTTCTTTGACAGCACTGAGGACAGTTATAATAGCTTCTTTAAAATCCTTGTCTGCAAACTCTAACGTCTGGTCTCAGCTGACTGCCTTTTTCCTTTGAGAACAGTTCCATTTTCCTGGTTCTTTGTATTTTGCACGTTATGAATGGATGTTATGGAAGTTAAACTGTGGATTCTGTTATTATTCTCAGATGAACAGCTTTTGTTTTAGCAAGCTATGAACTAGGTTGGACTTTTACTTCAAAATGTATCTTGGGGTAGATGTTCCAATCTCACTTTAGAACTTTAGTCTTCAGCTGAGCTGCTGTGAGTCTTTTCCATGACTGCATGGCTTAGGGGTCAACCAGAGATGTGGGCACACAGAATTTGGGGATCTCTTTTCTGGCTCTTTCCCTTTGTTACTCTCCACTCAGTCTTCTGGTTTCACAGGTCATAAAGATGACGGTTT
The DNA here is from genome assembly GCF_000164805.1 of Carlito syrichta. Lineage (NCBI taxonomy): Eukaryota > Metazoa > Chordata > Mammalia > Primates > Tarsiidae > Carlito > Carlito syrichta. The sequence continues at coordinate 319,519 of NW_007245941.1, forward strand.
TTTCCAACAATAACCCTACCACTTGGCTTGCCCCCAGAATAAAAGTAGCAAAAAGAGGGAAATCATGTGATTAACGTTGTGGATTCCTCACTAGAATATGACTGTTTTTGTTTACTCTTCAATGCCTTCACATAATTTCTTTTGTGTTATGTCCAAGATTTATTGCTGGTATCTGTGTGATGATTGACCTGGTGGGGTCTTTCTTAGCCACTAGGTGTCTGTAAATGCATTTAAAAAATAAAAAACCTCACAATTCCTTGAGTTTGGTGCTCAGTGGCATACAGGGTGGTACTACAAGTAGCTACTCATTTGAATACCAAAAACTGACGTAGAACTTGGCTCTCTCAGTCTATAAACATGAACTCAGAGACATACAAATGCCAGAGAATCCAATCAATTCTCTTAGGTTAAAATGGGAAGTTCTTCTTTATTGTTGCTACATAAATCAAGTAAGCAGCATTTATTAACCTACACATAAGAACCAGCTGTGGAAGGGTGACTGCTACCTTTTTATTTTCTTAACAACTGCAGTGTTTAACTCTTGGAAATTCATTTCATCTCTGCTCCCCTGTTAAGAGAATAAATGTCACTCTGAATGGACCATGGGGGAGGACAGTCTAGTCCAGCACCATTCATTTCATTTCCTATTGCAAATGTGTAAACTATTTCTGAAATTTGACTTTTCTCTCATAGATAAGGGCCCTTGCTAAGTCTGAAACCAAGGGAATATTTTACAACTAGCAAAGTTATCTTTCCTCAGCACTAAGTGAATACAAAGAAGCGTGATAACTGTGTACTCCCTCTGAGAGGCAGTCCACTGTGGCCCTGCATGTCCTTGTTAAGGGGTCCAAACTGATACAGTTCCTTGGATCTGAGAGGACACAGTAGCAAGAAGAACTGGCACAATTATGCTGATGCTCCTGCCATTTGCTGTGAATAGTTAACAGTCTAGCTTGGATGTAAGTATGTCTTGCTGTCTACTTTTAGTACCCATGGAGTGGTGTGGGGTCCATTCCTGGCATCCTCTGTGAGACTGGGGTTCTTATCTGAAGGTTAGTTTAGTTTTAACCTTTGACAGAAAGCTCTAGAGAGGCAGAGAGACTAGGAGGAGTGTCAGGGTAATGGATGACAAGTGCTGTCATGGTGGCCACCCTCTATGGGCCATATGCTTTTACTAACAGGAACCCTAACTTTTCCCACTGCTTGGCATGGCTGCAGTTACTCCTATTTTATTAGTAAAACAAGGAAAGCTTGGAGAGGTAAATGCCTTACCCAAGGCCACCTAGCCACCAGGTGGGTATTATGTGTGATGAAGCCACGAGAACCTCAGGTCTACCACCTCCAAGTGTGTTTGCTCAAAATGCAAGCAAAGTCACTTGCACAGGCATTCCTGTTGGGGCAGAGGGGCAAGGACTGGAGAGAGATGAAGCAGGACCAAGCAGATTCAGGTGCTGGACGGCCTCAAATGTCAGTCAAGTAGAAGAGTGTATGTTTGATGCTGGGCTGAAAAATGGTGGCTTTAGAAAAAGAAACTATAAAATATGTGCCCTGGTCAGAATCTTATCTGTTCCTAACATGATCCCCTTGCCTCAGGGGAAAAGTTAAAAGATAAACCCAAAATTTCTGAATAGGCAGTAACTACAGGTTATACTGCTGCTGAAAGCTGGGATTTTTCATAATGAATTACAGTTTGATTTGAAATAACCATGTAAAATACAAGGCTCTTAGTCATAATTTTTGTATGTCTGAGGCGAGTCAATCTTAGTTAAGGAATTCAGGATAGGGCTAGTCCATAAAGAAAAACAAAATTATGGACTTTGTAGCAACTTGGAAGCATTTAGAGTCTATAATACTCAGAAACAGATCTGAGTACTGCATGTACTCACTCATAAGCAGACCCTAAACATTTGTCATAATACTATAAGAAAGGGATTGGAAGTAGTGGGAGACTGCCAGGACAAAAGCAGCCAGAGACGGTATGCAGATAAGTGTGTGTGACTGTGTGCCAATAAAACTTTATGTGCACAAACAGGCAGTGGGCTGGATTTGGCTCACAGCCCATGGTTTGCCTACTCCTATTTTTGAATCCAAAATGGGAGTGGGGGGTGGGGGCACATAACATCAACAAGGTACCCAATCTCAAACCAGGCAAAGTGGGGACCAAGGTGAGGCCCAAACTCTACCTGTATGATAACCACTTATGTGCTTAACCCTGAGTTGTACCCCACATCTTAAGAAAAAATGAAAAGGGCTAGTCAAGATTTAAGGATAGCACATCCAATATAATCCCAATATAAGCCTTATGGATTGTGACTTCTGTCCTTACTTACCTCTGGGAGGGAGGCCTGTGCACTGCGTGTCTGCTTAATGGCGTCTTCATAGCGGGGAGGGTCTTTTGTCTTGGTGACTGGACTCCCAAACAGAGAGTGCTGGACGACAAACTGTTGGGGTGGAGGGGACGGACTAGGCTGTATAGAACAAGGGAGGAGCACATGTTAGCTGTTGGCAGTAAGCTTTCTCCTGCGTTGACTACACTCAGCTCTGCTATTCTTCATGTGGTAGCCAAATCATGGAACTCATAAGCAGGTTCTTTAAGCACCTATGAGACTGACAGCACTGGTGGGCCACCTTGTGTGGATGAATCCTCTTCACTGCAATCATAGCTAAGCTCTTCCCTAACAAGTTATCACAGCCACATTTTCAACAACTGCATTTCATCAATATTGATGTTCATTCATTCTAAGCCCAAGGCTCTAGGCTGTGGAATGATTTTATACCTCCGCGGCATTGCTACCGCTGCACAATCATCACTGGGTTACCTTGCTGGGAGCGTTGGGTCCATTTTGCAGGGATGAAAGTGGAGCATTTCGGGATTGAAGAACGCTGCTGGAGGCCTTATTAATGAAGGGCTGTTGGACCGATGAAGCAGGTTGTCTCTGATATGGAAGAACTGTATTTGATGATGCTGAGTCTGTGAAAACCTGTAAGGAATAAACATTTCTCCATCACTTTGACCTTTTGTTCATCCTAATGAAGTAAAGAAAACCATGTTTTATTTACTTTTTGAGTCAGGGTCTCACTCTGTTGTCCAGACTGAAGTGCAGCAGTGCAATCATGGCTCACTGCAGCCTTGACCTCCTGGGCTCAAGTGATCCTTCTGCCTCAGCCTCCTGAGTAGCTAGGCCTAAAGGCATGCGCCACAATACCTAGCTAATTTTTTTATTTTTTGAACAAACGAGGTTTCACTGTGTTGCCCAGGCTGGTCTCAAATTCCTGGGCTCAAGCAATCCTTCCACCTCAGCCTCCCAAAATGCTGGGATTACAGGCGTGAGCCACCGTTCCCTAGCCAAAAGCCATGTTTTAGAGCAGGGGTCAGTAAACTTTTCTGTAAAGAACCAGAAAGTACATAGTTTATGGTTTGTGGGCCATATGGTTGCTGTTGTAACTACTCACCTCTGCCACTGTAGCACAAAAGCAGCCAGAGACGGTATGCAGATACGTGTGTGTGCCTGTGTGCCAATAAAACTTTATGTGCACAAACAGGCAGTGGGCTGGATTTGGCTCACAGACCATGGTTTGACTACTCCTATTTTTAAGCCCAAGTGGTCCCTCAGTAACTCGCCTTTGATGGCAGCAGCACAGACAGTGCTTTATGGGAAAACAGAGTTTGCTCTTTATAATTTTCCTGATAATATAGCTGAATGATAGCTGAATTTCTTATACTCCTTACTAGGATGATATCATCTACTCTCACAGCTTTAATGGCCACAATTAAGCTAATAAACCCACGCCATCTCTCTCTTTCCAACCTTGCTCTCAAGTGCCAAAGTCACATTTAGATCAGCCTCCTGAATATCTCAAATTTAATATTCTCTAAACTGAACTTTCTTGTGTCCCCCCCCACCCCAGCCTCTGAGGGAAAATAATTCTTAGTTCTGTCTTTTGGTTTGCTTTGCTTTCTTTTTTTTAAAGCTTAAGTAAATGGAATCATCAGTCAACTGTGCTTTCTACCCTCAGTACTCACATGTCTCAGATAGGCCTCTTGAATCAGGTCTCTGTTCTTTGCTGTCCTGATCCAGGTCCTCTCTGTCAATGGAATTCTACCACAGCCTCCTAGCTTAGCCTCCCAGCCTGCTGACCTGCCACTGCAACACATTCTAAAGCATAGGCCTGATCAAGCCCTACCACACTCATCGGCTCTCCTGCCTTTGGGGTAAAATTCTCATCTCTAGCTGGTATGTAAGCTTCTTACTACCTGGCACCTTTTCTTTCCTTTCTACCTAAAACCTTATTCATGTTGTGACCACATTCAATTTTCCAATCTCTTGAAAATGTCTTCAAATACATGCAAGGCCCCATTTAAAACCTGCCCCTTTCTGGGAGGCTATTTTCTTTCCCATCAGAAAGAGGTGAGAATTTCTTCTTGTGGAACTCCAAAATGTTCTATGTAGCAACCCCATCAAGAGTCACAAGTTTTAAGGCCTTTTACAAATATATGGCCATACTGCTGATATTGTAACTATATTTCACAGAACTTGGTTTTCTCATAAAAATATTTAACATACCACTGATATTTTGAAAAACCATCTCTATGTTTTTATTGTAAATATACATAAATATTTTCAAGCATGAAAGTTTATGTGTATATAGTCTAAACAGTACAATGTATATGGGTGATGAGTTCTGCAAATATATTTCTACTTGAAAAAGTTGAATTTCCTTATATTGGTAAAAAATTACTTCCTTTAAACTGGAGGTAATGATTCCTAATTCTATCATTTTAAGACTTAGTGAAAAAGCCCTTACTTATTCTGTTTACATATTGCTTTTCTCTTTCCTCCCTTAACCCAAAATTGTGTTAACATTTGAACATACACTAAGCATATAACTACACTAAAATGATATTTGAGCTTTCCCTAAACTCATAATATAACCATTATTTTTTCTCAGAGGGATTCTGAAACAGCACATGTTAATGTGACTGTTGCTGACCCAAGAGGTTGCTGCTGTCCCTAAAGTTGTTTTAGCCCAGACAGTTTATACTACCCTGAGGCAGATCACAGGACACCCAATTACTAGGTTCTTTTATGTTGAAGATTATAACTCCGCGATTAATGATTTCAAGATTTAAAATAGACCTATTCTGAGGCTAAGATTTTTCTGGCAAGTAGATGTGCACATAGCTCCACCTGCTGGATAAGAGGAATTTTGGTAACCTTGGAGTGATTTAACAATAGAATTTTTTGGTAGGAGATTTTGTGTAGACACTGCGTCCAAGACCAACACCTTCATTTTAAAGATGAGGTAAATGACACTCAGCAAAAGTAAGTGGATTTTGCATGAGGCCAAACACTAGGAAGTGATGAAGTGGAATTTATGGCAAGTCCTTACAAATACATATACAGTATCTATGAAGATGTTACTCAAGGCAAAAATATGTTTAATTTGAAAAGAAATTAATTTTAAAACTCAGCAAATTCAATATATGAGGATTAGAAAACACTTTAAACTTTTACTTGGAAAAGGGGTGAACTGTTAAGGTGAGCTTGCTTTTAGTGAGAGAGAGCTCTTTCTCCATCCCAAATAACTGGATAATCTGCAGCCAAATGGCATCTGACCTAATGTTCATTCTGTGGGAGGTGGACCATACAGAAGAGTAAATAGGAGCTTCCCAAGAAGTAGGCTTTCCTAAAGACATTTGTTGAATGGATGATCGCCTGACAGCAAACCCCCGCACAGTTTATCACTCAGTAGTATTCACAAACCTTTCTGACTTGTTGAGGCTGACTGAGCACATGCTGCGTGAAAGTGTCTTGTTTCTGAGGTACAGTCGGGGTCAAGCCTGAGGACAAGGCAGCAGTGGGTATCTGTGCAGCAGTCGCTATCTGAGACTGAGTCTGGATTCCTGCTTGTGGTGGAGTCTAGGAGATGAATTTTTAAAAATCAATTTAACTGTCAAAATCAATGTTAGAATCAAGAGTTTAGATGTAGAATAACTAGTCGCTTGGGCATCCTATCTACAATGAAATAAGACGACGTTTACAGAAACGTACTTCAATTCATCTGCACATAATTCTGAACCTTAACAATTCTAAACCAGAGAGGGAAATATCATATCAGTTACTTCCATGCTCTTAGTTTTTTAAGTAGCTAAGATTTTCAATTAAAATTTTTGAGAAAGTAGAAAGTGTTTTTCAACCTCAAGTTGCATTTTTCAGAACTTCCACAAGAACCTATGGCAGTTCTACATGTAATAGGTGAGGTATTGTAATACTTCTACTAGCAATAAGAAAACTCATGAGACCTCACTTCAAATTCCTGCTTGCAGGCTGCACATGCACACTCTGAGGAGAGCCAGCAACGTGCCAGGCACACACAGGCCTAAGGACAAAACATGGTTTATGTTCCTACAATGGCAATGGAAGATTCGGACTCAAAAAACTGTTTAAAGATATGTTATAGAGTAGACCATCAATTTCACAGATACCCCAAAAGTAAGACAGGAGGATTAGAATTTCTACACATGCCAAAGGGTCTTTGGGCCATGCCTCCTAGCCCCAGGGTACAAGATGATTCCTCTCTGGCTGAGGAGCACTGGTCCAAATGGCTTCTTGTTCACTTGTAGTTCACATGTGGTTAAAACCTACCAAAACTACCTTACACGAAAATAAGGTAAAAACACAGGTTATCTAGGCACTAAAGGGAATTTCATGCTCATCAGTATTTTCTCATCTCTTTCAATAACATCCTCACTCCTAAATTTGTGGTCACATTTCCCTTAATTCAGTCATCTTCACATTACTGATGCCTTTCAAGAACTAAATATGGGAGGCAGAACATAAGAATGCACATAAGAGTAAAAGTTCTGAAGTCAGAAGATCTACGTTTAGCTGGGTGTGATGGCTCAAGCCTTTAATTCCAGCACTTTGGAAGGCTGAGGTGGGAGGATTGCTTGCGGCCAAGAGTTTGAGACCAGCCCATACAACATAGCAAGAACTTGTCTCTACAAAAAATTTTTTAAAAATTAGCTTGGTGTGGTGGTGTACATCTGTAGTCCCAGCTACTTATGAGGCTCAGGTGGGAGGAGTGCTTGAGCCCAGAAGTTTGAGGCTGTAGTAAACTATGATTGTGTCACTGCACCCCAGTCTGGGCAACAGAGCGAGACTATGTCTCAACAAAACAAAACACCAAACAAACAATACCACCTCTGTCCTTGGGCAACTAACTAAGCATTCCTTCTAGGCCTCAGTGTCCTTATCTACAGATGGGTTATATCAGCTGGATCTTCTGGAGGAAGGGAGGAGTAAGTGAAATCAGCCACTGAAAGTACTTGATGCTGGCCATGCACATAAACAGTGCTCAATAACAGCAACTATGATCACGCGATGATGTCTTCGGCATGTAAAAAAAACGTCTACACAGATGATACTGTGTTCATTAAAGGGAAAAGGAAACAAAGTAGAAAAGCACCCTTCCTTTTTTTACTTTATATAAACAGTTCTGGCTATTCACATTTTTGAGTTGGAGTCTCATTCCATCGCCCAGGCTGAAGTGCAGTAGCATGCTCACAGCCACCCCAGCGTCCACCTGCTGGGTTCTGGTGATCCTTCTGCCTCAGCCTTTGAAGTAGCTGGAACTATAGGTACACACTACCATGCCCGGCTAATTTTTTTATTTATTGCAGGTCTCACCATGTTACCCAGGCTATTCACATTTTTAAATGGCTCTCCCACACATGCACACACTTTCTATGACTGTGTAGCTTGCTGCGCATGCATTTTGAGAAAGCCTGGGTATGGTTCATCCTTGGCAGAGCTTCCACTGTACACATGCTGTAAGATAAGGTAGTTAGAAGACACATTTCACACCTGGAGTTTGAGGCTGCCTACTGGGAGCTGCACTGAGGTGACACTTGAGCCCTGGATGGACACCGGGAGCAGCAGCTGAGCAGTCTGTGTGGTCAGTAAAGCCTGGGGCTGAGCAACAACAGCAGGCGGCGGCTGTCCTTGGGAACTCACATAAAACTGTGAGACGACACTCTGCTGCTCTGCCTGGGCCACGGGGATCTCTTGTTTGATAACTACAGCCTTTCTGGCAACAAGGGCCTGGCCACCTGTAGAAACAGGCTGGCCTACAGAGTGGCTGGCTACCGACACAGGCTGCCTGGAGCTGGAGCAGTCAGGGAGCGAGGCCTCGTTCTTGACAGAGGAGCCAGCACCGCCGTTTTTCTGATCTGACTTGTTGACAGAATGAGCTGGGGTACTGGGCTGGAGTTCCAGGGGCCGCTGCTGCTGCCCTCGTTTTTCAACCTCAAGTTGCATTTTCAGAACTTCCACGAGCTTCTGCTCTTGTTCCAGTTTCCTCTTTAGCTCTTCAATCTGCTTCTCTTTCTCCTGAAGCTTGCGATCCTTCTCAGCGGCATCCAGTTCTAGATTTGACAGAGTGCTGCTAGTAGGACTCAGGCTGTCTTCATTATTTGCCATTCTCAAAGGAGATGAACCCAAGAACTGTGAAGGAGACATCATGGTCATAATCTCAGTGAAAGTGTCTGCTATGTTTGTGTCATCAGTACTGAGACTGGACTGTTCAGAGGGAGATGGTGAGATGGGCAGAGGGGAATGAACATTTTCCACACGGGCTACGTTGCTGGTGCCGGCAGACGGTAATTCTGCCTTCAGAGTGGAGACTGAGTTAGTCACGGTGCTATGTAGTGTTGTAACTGGCAATGCCATGGTGACTTCTGGATTACTGGTGATGACAGCCGATGATGACACTGCCATGATACCGCCTGCAGTGAGGCTGCTGCTGTGCACTTCCTGGAAGGGTTTCAGGCGTTCGATGAGGTCTGGTTTGGTGCCCGACACTGGCAGACCCCTTAACTTCAGTTCTGTCTTCAGTTCTGATACCTGGAGGTACAGACAGAGCAGATCTCTTGGTGTTACAACTTCCTGACAAGTCTGCAGTGCACTTTTGTGATAAACTGTCAGACAGCTCCATGTTACTGCATATTTGAAAGTGGGACCATTTGTTTTTCTTTTTAACAAACATAAACACATACAACTAAGGACCAGAAGCACTTGAGAGGCCGGTGATAAAGTAAGGGTTTTCGAAGGTAATTCCTCTTTTATGTCAAAGAGGAGATAAATTATCAGGAATAATGATGATGATAATAGTTACATTTACTGAGTAGCTGCCATGTGCAAGACCCTGTTGGAAGTGCTTTACTCTTTCAACTAGCCTTCACATGACCCCATGAGGTGTCAATATTATTATTAGTCCCATTTTACAGATGAGGAGGTCAAGGCAGAAAGAGGTTGAAGCACTCATCCAAACTGCCACAGATAATAAAAGGCTGGGCTGAGATAGAAACCTGGAAGGCTGGCCCTAGAGTTCATTTTCTTAATGTTACATTTACTTGTTTCTCCCAAACTTGGTGTTGCGCAGGGAAGAAAAAAAAGTCACAGCCTCTGGAATCCAACTGGACTGGCAAGGTACCACACAAGGTATGTGCTCAGTAAATGATGGTTATTATTGGTTGTTTGAAAATAAACTTAACTGAAGTAAAAAAAAAAGTACCTCTCAAAGATTATCATATTGTTGGTAAAGATGAATGTCTGTTGAAAACTACTCAGACTTGCTAGACTAATCTGGCAAATGATTTACATTTTTGTGGCACTTAGGGGTTCATAAGCTCTACTTGGAATTATCACCTTTAAGTCATCCAAGCTAGAAGGCAGAGGTCCTGGCTTTCTCACGGGAGCAGATGCATTCTGTCTTGGTGTGTTAGGTGTGGTATTGTTCAAAGCTGAATTTCCACTGCTATTATTTTTGTCATTGAGTGACCTTCAAAAGGAAAAGAAAATTAGAGTTTATAATAAGATAATTTCTAGATTTGACATTGCTTCTATTAAAAATCTGACTAAACTATGAAAAGAAAAATACAATGGTCATGGATTGGAAGAGTCAGTACTGTAAAGATGCCAATTAAATAAGATCCCAATAAAGTCCTTGCAGGTTTTGTTTGTTTGCTTGTTTGGTGGAAATTTAGAAGGCAATTCTAAGCTTTATATGGAAATGTAAAGGATCAAAAATGGCCATGGCATCCTTGAAATAAAGAAAAGCAAAGCTGTAAGAGTCACACCCCCCCAATGACAATACATATTTATAAAGCCAGTTGATACAAAGAAAGAACAACAGACATATGGGAGAGAAAGAGAGAATCCAGAAACAGACCTCTGCAAATGTGGGTCTTGAGTTATCAAAAAGATGATACTGCAGTGCAGTAGAGAGTGGGTGGGCCTTCAATAAAAGGAAATGGGCCAAATTGGATATTCATACAGAAAAAAATATGGCTGATTAGCCCCTACCTGACATCCTTCCCCAAAATCTAAATGTGAATTATGATAGAAGACTACTTAGGATATAACATATTCAGGATCTTGGATAGGCAAATATTTCTTAAGCAGGACATAAAGAAGAACTGAGTAAAAGAAACACCTTTAAGACAGTGAAAAGTCAAGCCACAGAACAGGACAAAAGATCTGTAATACATAGTCCTAAGAAAGGCTTCCTATCTAGAGTATACAAAGAGGTCTAATAAATTTGTAAGAAAAAGACAGAAAATCAATGGAAAATGGGCGAAAATCTTGGACAGGTATGTCACAAGAAAGAATATTCAAATGGCCAATAAATATGTGAACAAGGGCTTAACCTCATTAGGTATGAGGAAAATGAAAATACAAATCACAACAAAAAAGCCTTGCATACCTAACAGAATTGCTCTAGTGAGTAAGACTGACGATGCCAAGTGCTTGGGACAACCAGAACTCTCAGATACTGCTGGGAAAAGTGTGAACTGGTGCAACTACTTTGGAAAACAATTTCATAATACTAAAGAGAAACATCTGCTTATCCTATGAGCCAGCAATTTTATTCCTAGATAGATAACTAACAGGAAGACATACAAAAGATAAAGTTAGAATATTTACCAAGGGCTTACTCATACTGGCTCCAAATAGAAGCAACCCACTCTCCATCAAGAGGATCATGGATGGCTAAATTATGGTACAGTCATACATGGAATAGTAAATGAATAAAAATTAACTACTGCCATCAGCACCAATAAAGTTTAGCAAAAGAAGTCAGATATTAGGTATACTGTAAGACTGCATTTATATAAAGTTCAAAAACAGGCAAAACTAATCTATGGGGATAGAAGTCAAGATCGTCACTGAGAAGGGACATAAAAGGGGGGCTTTTTGGGTACCAATAATGTTCCATTTCTTGGTTTGGGGTGGGCATAGGTATGTATTTACTTTGGCATCAATTTTCACTTATAATTTATGGTTTCTCAGTATGTAAGTTATACTTAGTTTTAAAAACGTTGGCCCAGGAGCTGGGTGTGGTGGCTCAAGTCTGTAATCCCAGTACTTTCGGAAACCGAGGTGAGAGGATTGCCTTAGCCCACGAGTTCGAGAATAGCCTGGGCAACTTGGCGAGATCTTATCTCTATAATAAATCAAAAAATTCACCGGGCGTGGTAGCACGTGTCTGTAGTTCTGGCTATTTAGAAGGCTAAGGCGGAAGGATGGTCTGAGCCCAGCAGGTCGACACTGGGATGGCCATGAGTGTGCCACTGCACTACAGCCTGGGCGACGAAGTGAGACTCCAACTCAAAAAAAAAAAAAAAAAAAAA